>NC_058406.1:38458217-38566918 GCF_002201575.2 Neomonachus schauinslandi
GGCAGGAGAGGGAGAGGGACAAGAATACTCCACACTGAGTGTGGAGCCCAACGTGGGGCTCGAAACCATGACCCTGAGATCATGACCTGAGCCAAAATCAAGTCAGATGCTTAACTGACTAAGGCACCCAAGTGCCCCGGTATACTAGATTTTAAGCCAAAGACTGTAACAAGAGATGGAGAAGGGCACTATATCATAATAGAGAGGACTATCCAACAGGAAGATCTCACAATTGTAAATATTTATGTCCCCGACTTGGGAGCACCCAAATATATAAAACAATTAATAACAAACATAAAGGAACTCATTGATAATGATTAATAACAATAGGGGACGTTAACACCCCACTTACATCAATGGACCGATCATCTAAGCAGAAAATCAGCAAGGAAACTGGCTTTGACTGACACACTGGACCAGATGGACTTCACAGATATATTCAGAGCATTTCATCCTAAAGCAGCAGAATACACATTCTTTACAAATGCCCATGGGTCATTCTCCAGAACAGATCACATACTAGGTCAGAAATCAGGCCTCAACAAGTACAATAATATTGAGATCACACCATGCCTATTTTCTGACCACAGAAATGCTACCAAATATGATGTCAACCACAAGAAAAAATTGGAAAGACTACAAATACATAGAGGTTAAAGAACATGCTACTAAAGAATGAATGGTTCAATGAGGAAATTAAAGAAGAAATTAAAAAAGTATGTGGAAACAAATGAAAATGAGATTACGATTATCTAAAACCTTTGGGATGCAGCAAAAGCAGTCCTAAAAGGGAAGTAGATAGCAATACAGGCCTACCTTGAGAAGGAAGAAATTTCTCAAAAAACACCCTAACTTACTTCTAAAGGAGCTAAAAAAAGAACAACAAATGAAGCCTAAAACCAGCAGAGGAAGGGAAATAATAAATATTAGAGCAGAAATAAATGGTATAGAAACTAAAAAAAAACAGTAGATCAATGAAACCAGGAACTGGTTCTTTGAAAAAATTAATAAAATTGATAAAACTGTAGCCAGACTTATCTAAAAGGAAAGAGAAACAAATACATAAAATGACAAACGAGAATGGAGAGATCACAACCAACATGACAGAAATACAAACACTCATAAGACAATATTATGAAAAACTTTATGCCATCAAGTCAGACAATCTGGAAGAAATGGTTAAATTCCTAGAAACATATAAACTACCAAAACTGAAAAAGGAAGAAACAGAAAACTTGAACAGACTCCCAAACACCAAAGAAATCGAATCAGTAATTAAAAATCTCTCAACAAAAAAAAGTCCAGGGGAATTGTTCCCAGGGGAATTCTACCAGATATTTAAAGAAGAGTTAATACCTATTTTTCTCAAACTATCCAAAAATATAGAAATGGAAGGAAAACTTTCAAACTTGTTTTATGGGGCCAGCATTAACCTGATTCCAAAACCAGACAGACTCTGCTAAAAAAAAAGAGAGAGAGAGAGAGAGAGAGAACTACAGGCCAAAATCCCTAATGAACATGGAAGCAAAAATTCTCAACAAAATACCAGCAAGTTGAATCCAACAGTACATTAAAAGAATCATTCACCACAATCAAGTAAGACTTATTCCTGGGTTGCAAAGATGATTCAATATTCACAAATCAATTAATGTGATATACTACATTAATAAAAGAAAGGATAAGAACCATATGATCCTCTCAATAGATGCAAAAAAAAAAAAGCATTTGAAAAGTACAACATCAATTCATGATAAAAACCCTCAACAATGGGGTGCCTGGGTGGCTCAGTCAGTTAAGCGGCTGCCTTCGGCTCGGGTCATGATTCCAGGGTCCTGGGATCGAGCCCTGCATTGGGCTCCCTGCTCAGCGGGAAGCCTGCTTCTGCCTCTCCCACTCCCCCTGCTTGTGTTCCCTCTCTCACTGTGTCTCTCTCTGTCAAATAAATAAATAAAATCTTAAAAAAAAAAAAAACCCTCAACAATGTGGGGATACGGGGAACACACCTCAGCATTATAAAGGACATATACGATAAACCCACAGCTAATTCCATCCTCAAGGAGAGAAAAATGAGAGATTTTTATCTACAGTCAGAAACAAGACAGGGATGTCCGCTCTTACCACCGTTATTTAACAAAGTACTGCAAGTCCTATCCTCAGCAATCAGACTACAAAAAAAAAAAAAAGTATCCAAACAGGCAAGGAAGAAGTCAAACTTCTACTCTTTGCAGAGAACATGTTATTTTACCTAGAAAACCCAAATGACTCCACTAAAAAACTAATAGAACTGATAAACAAATTCAGCAAAGTGTAGGATACCAAATCAATATACAGAAAGCTGTTGCATGTCTAAACACCAATAATGAAGTAACAGGAAGAGATATCAAGAAATTGATCCCAAGTACAATTGTATCAAAAACCGTAACATACCTAGGAATACATCTAACCTAATATGTAGAAGATCTGTACTCTGAAAACTATAAAACACTGATGAAAGAAATTGAAGATGACACAAAAAAATGGAAAAATATTCCATGCCCATGGATTGGAAGAACAAATATTGTTAAAATGTCTATGCTACCCAAAGCAATCTATACATTCAATGCAGTCCCTATCAAAATACCATCAGTATTTTTCACAAAGTTGGAACAAACAATTCTAAAATTTGTATGGAACTACAAAAGACCCTGAATAGCCAAAGCAAATTTGAAAAAGTAAAACAAAGCTGGTGGCATCACAATTCCAGACTTCATGTTATATTACAAAGCTGTAGTGATCAAGACAGTATCATACTGACACAAAAACAGACACATAGAATCAATGGAACAGAACAGAAAACCCAGAAATGAACCCACAACTAGATGGTCAATCAATATTTGACAAAGCAGGAAAGAATATCCAATGGAAAAGACAGTCTCTTGAAGAGATGTTGTTGGGGGAAAATGGACAGCAACATGCAAAAGAATGAAATTGGACAACTTTCTTATACCATACACAAAAATAAATTCAAAATGGATGAAAGATGCAAGAGCGAGATAGGAAATCATCAAAATCCTAGAGGAGAACACAGGCAATAACCTCTTTGACATTGGCCATAGCAACTTCTTACTAGAATATCTCTTCTGAGGCATGGGAAATAAAAACAGAATAAACTATTGGGACTTCATCAAAATAAAGAACTTCTGCACAGCAAAGGAAACAATCAACAAAACTAAAAGGCAACCTACAGAATGGGAGAAGATCTATGTAAATGAAACATATGTTAAAGGGTTAGTATCCAAAATCTATAAAGACTTGTAAAACTCAACTCCCCAAAACAAATAGTCCAGTTAATAAATGAGCAGAAGACAAGAATAGAACTTTTTCCAAAGAAGATATCCAGATGGCCAATGGACACATGAAAAGATGCTCAACATCACTCATCATCAGGGAAATACAAATCAAAACTGCAGTGAGATATCACCTCACACCAGTCAGAATGGCTAAAATTAACAACATGGAAACAACAGGTGTTGGCGAGGATGCAGAGAAAGGGGAACTTTCTTACGCTGGTGGGAATGCAAACCGTGCAGCCACTCTGGAAAACAGTATGGAGGTTCCTCAGAAAGCTACCTAGGATCCAGCTTTTGCACTACTATATATTTACCCAAAGAATACAAAAATACTGATTTTTGAAGGGATACATGCACCCCAGTGTTTATGGCAGCATTATCAATAGCCAAATTATAGAAAGAGCCCAAATGTCCATTGACTGATGAATGGATAAAGACAATGTTGTATGTGTACTCACACACACACACACACCAACATATGTATATACCACAATGGAATATTACTCAGCCATAAAAAGAATGAAATCTTGCCATTTGAAATGCTGTGGATGGAGCTAGAGACTATTGTGCTAAATGAAGTAAGTCAGTAAGAGAAAGACAAACACCATATGATTTCACTTATATATGGAATTTAAGAAACAAAACAAATGAACATAGAGGGGAAAAAATAGAGGCAAAGTAGAAAACAGACTCTTAACTACAGGGAAAAAATTGATGGTTACTGGAGGGGAGGTGGGCAGGGGGATTGGTTAAACAGGTGATGGCTATTAAGGACGGCACTTGTGAAGAGCACCTGGTGTTGTATATAAGTGATGAGTCACTAAATTCTATACCCAAAACTAATATTACACTGCATATTAACTAACTGTAATTTAAATAAAAACATGAAAAATAATAAAGTAAAAAAATTTTAAAAATAAAAGGCCTAGCCTGAACCTATTATGATCCCCTTAATCTCACAGAATAAAACAAAATCAGATCTTCAGTTCAATTTTCCCAACTCCCCAGCCCATGCTTGCCATTTCTCCTCTAAACAAAACTGGGCCCTGTGAAGAAGAAAGATATATATATATATATATATATATATAAATTGTCAACCACCCTTAGTTTGGCATTTCTTCAGGCTGATGAGACAGAAGGAAAAAATCATTACCTGGTAACAGCCTAACTATCTACCTTCATCTGCAAACTACTATTTTCCAAAAAAAGAACTAAATCACCATTAAATGGTACAATTACAGTCTTTGAAAGATAGTGAGGTGTCACTGTGAGATTTGATTAATCACAACTTGATACAATGAAAATACGTCAAGCAGTAACAAAACAAGATGTCAAGTCACAACAAAACTGCAGCACATGCAGTTAATATCATGATCTTCCTTACTCCATACTGATTTTGTTTATGACATTTATAATGAGCTTTTGACATTTGAGTGATAGCTACACCAAGATAAGAAATTAGAACACCTGGGTATTAGCTTTCCTTAAGCAATAGGCACTGCTGAAACTAGAATTAAAAATTATTGACAACTAATATGCTTTTAAATGTCTCAGAGATTTTAAGTTTCATGCCTGAGGTGTGGAAAATGGAAGTCCCTATGGATCATCTAATCCATTGATTTTCGTTCTGTTTTCCACCAAAGAGACAGGACACTCTCAAGAAGGGCATTCCTAGAAGGAGCCCAGCTGAGAAAACTGCTCATGAAAGGAAGCTACATTGTTGGTATCTTTCATGAGCCCCTTGGAAGAATCATTTAAAAAGGAAATTTTAAATTTAAATATCAGGAAATAGTACTAGGAGTCCACATCTTACCTCAAACAAAAGGCCCTGATATGCCATCTTAGTTGCCCTATCCAAGAAATGGGCCAACCTGTAGATTACTGTAGCAATGATTCTTAACATTACAACTGTACCTATTGATGGGAGAGAGTATATACCAAACACTCCACATGAAAGAAGTAAGATTTGAAAAATCATTCTCCAGGGAGCATACACCTTCCAGTTCAAAATCACTCATTTCAACGAACCACTTAATTTCACAGATTAAGAAACTGAGATCTACACAAAGTCCTACCTCATATTAGTGGCAGATCTAGCTAAGGACCCAGTTTCCTGACTGCAAGTTAGCCGTGAGTACTGCCACTAATAATAAACCCTACACAGCTGTACAACTGGCTGGTTTACAAAGCATTTCTATGTTCGTTATCTCATTTGATGCACATAATAATCCTGAGGGGTAGGCATACTAAGGATTATTATTAGTATTTTGTAGATGAGAAAGCAAAAATCCAGAAAGGTAAAATGACTTCCCCTAGGTCATCACATGGATACTTTGGGACTGATAGACCTGAACTGCAGTATTTCTGATCCTAAATCCATTGTTTTTATCAAGCCTCTCCATTAATTCATCTGCATTTAATAATTTTCTATTAAGTAGTACTGTTTTCATTCTCAAGACACCAAGAGGTCTTAATCTAGATTCCATTCTATTTTCATCACCTTTTAGAGGGTGATCAGGTATTACAGCATGAGGTAACTTCATGAGAGCATATATAGTCTGAAATTTGCCCAGATCTTCAATTTAGTCTTCAACATAATCTAAATACAACCCAGGTATTGATCTGAGGTAACACCATCTGGCGCTGAAAAAACCTCCATCTAGGGAAGATCATTTAGAGACCTGTTTATTCATAACCAGTAATAACCTCATCTCAAAATTATCAAAATTATTTTATCCCTTCTTTACTGATATTGCCATACAATATACACAACTCCCTTCTAAAGATGGGAACACACATACTGGCTTTTTGTATTGCTGCTTGGTTTTTGTTCAGTTATTATTTTAACTGGCCACCATTAAGACTCCACAAATAATGTATTATTTGTTTCAGAGGTACAGGTCTGTGATTCAACAGTCTTACAAAATTCACAGCGCTCACCGTAGCACATTATATGTTAAAAAAAAAAGAAGAAGATAGGGGCGCCTGGGTGGCTCAGTTGGTTAAGCGACTGCCTTTGGCTCAGGTCATGATCCTGGAGTCCCGGGATCGAGTCCCGCATCGGGCTCCCTGCTCAGCGGGGGGTCTGCTTCTCCCTCTGACCCTCTTCCCTCTCGTGCTCTCTGTCTCTCATTCTCTCTCTCTCAAATAAATAAATAAAATCTTAAAAAAAAAAAAAAAAAGAAGATAGTAGGAAGGTAGAAATGAAGGAGGGGGAATCGGAGGGGGAGATGAACCATGAGAGGCTATGGACTCTGAGAAACGAACTGAGGATTCTAGACAGGAGGTGGGTGGGGGGATGGGTTAGGCTGGTGATAGGTATTAAAGAGGGCACATACTGAATGGACCACTGGGTGTTATATGCAAACAATAAATCATGGAACACTACATCAAAAACTAATGATGTAATGTATGGTGATTAACATAACATAATAAAAAAACTAAAAAAATTTTTTTAAAAAGACTCCACAAATAATTTTTAAATATCTATTTAATGTATTAATAAAATAATTATACATATTAAGCAATATAATACGTTAAACACAGAGATGGGCATTTATATACACTATTTCATTTATGATATCCTCACAACAATCCTATATATAGGTATTATTAGTCACATTTTTGGATGGGAAATCTAAGTATTAGATATTGTAATAAATCTGAAATTTTAATTCAGACCTAGCTAAGTATAGTACCTGTGCTGTTTCCACTATGTAACACTGCCTCCTAATAATAATAACTGCAAATATGCCTATGCCCAGAGATTAAAAAAATCATTAAGAATGCATGGTATATTGATATACCATGGTTGTTCTTGCAGCTGTGTCTTTTACTATTCCATCTGCCTAGAATATCCTTTCTTTGTTTAGAGAACACCTACTATTCATCCTTTCAGACCAAGCTCAACTATAACACTTCAGAAACCATTTCTTGTTACCTCTCAAAAGAGGTCATTGCCCCCCTTCTCTATGCTCAAGATATAATCACATTGCAACTGATCTGAATTCCTTAAGGAGAGAGACCACATCTTTTAAATCTTTGTAACTAAAATGTCTAGTCCAATGTCTACACTAAGCAGGGTAAACTACCAGGACTTCAGTAAATATCTGTGAAGTATTAAAATTAAAAAAAGTGTTGTTCTATATAGCATAGCACAGGGCAGGATATCCAGAACTCTTCTCTGTCATATCAAACACAGGGTCTTCACATGCTCCATCTTCATGCATTCACTCATTCAACAAATATGTACTATCTACCATGTAACATACACTTTTCTAGACACCAATGTTCAATGATGAATAAAGCAGAAAAAAGTTCCAACTTGCATGAGCTTACATTCTAAAAGGAAGAGACAGAAAATAAAACAAACATGCAAAATATACAGTATGTTGTATCATTACAAATGTGAAGAAAAAGGACAGAAGATGGGGATACTTAGAAGAACTGGAGTTTTAAATAAGATGGTTAGTTAGGTCTCACTAAGAAAATAACATTTGAGAAAAGATCTAAAGGAGATGAGATAATATGCCATTAGGATATATTGAGAAAAGCTCTCCAGTAAGAGGAAACAAATACAAAGGTTCTGAGGTAGAAGTCTACTTAGGGTACACATTGTTGTGAGGGTGTTCCAGAAACAGCGAAGAAGCCAATGTGCCTACACTAGAGTGAACTGCTAGGAGAGAAAAAGGATATGAGGTCAGAAAGTTAACAGAGCTCTATCTCTAGGGATATGTAGGCAGTTGTAAGGACTTAAATTTTACTCAGCCTGAGACAGGAAACCACTAGTGGGTTTTGAGCAGAAGAATGACACAATATGTTGAGAAAAGCTGAAAAAAGGGTAACAGCAGAAATGGGAAGACCAGGAGGCTACTTCAATAATTTAGCCAAAAGAGAATTCTCTGGTGACTTGGACCAGGATAATAGCAGTAGAAGTGACAAGAAGTATATATTTTGACAATTCAACAGACAAAACTTACTGCTGGATTTGGGTATGGTGTACAAGATAGAGAAAGGAATCCAGGATACAGAGATGACTCCAGGATTAGGGCATGAACAAATGAAAGAAAAGAATTACCATTAACTGAGGTTGGAAATAGAGGTTTTGGAATGAGTATCATGAACTCAAATTTAATCACTTTAAGTTTTAAATACAGTAATCTAAATAGAGATAGTGGTTAGGTAAACAAGTCTGGAGCTCAGAGGCAAGGTTGGAGTTGAAGATACAAATTTGGGAGACTTCTAGAATGAAGATGGTAATGTATTTAAAGTACTATATTTCAATGAAATCACCCAATCAGTCCTGCAATACACAAAACTGGTTGAGAACCTGCACTATGTAGAAAACCTCACAGATTCCAACTGGGAGGACCTGAGAAGAAGGCACTAGATTCCCAGAAGAATTCATTTTAAATTATTTTGTGTGGAGGGCACTCAGATTGAGGTTTATAGTTCATTTTAACATGTCCTAATTTTGCTAATAAAGAAACAGACTGACTACTAGGATTTTAGAACTTTAAGCAAATTTAGAGGTCATATTGTATAGTTCTTTCCCTTTAGTATGTCCCAATGAGGCAAAATGACTTGCCCAAGATCCAGAGTGAGCTAATGACTGAACTGGGGCTAGAACCTAGTATCTGACTTCTACTTCCCAGTCCACTCCACACCCTGAGCATTCTTGTGTTCCTGTTTCCATTATTTGTTCTGGGTAGTATTTAAAAAGCACCATTGATTTCCTAAATTTAAGATGACATAGAACATGTACTCCTTTCAAATTCTCTCCTCCTCGTTGAGGAATCCTGCATTAATCATTGAAGACTACAGGTATCTATCAATTGTAGGAATTGAATTTATTACTCTACTGAACAAACTGAGTTTAGTCAGGGTGAAGAATGAATGATCTTAAAACAATTGTTCTATAATCTCCTTTGGTAAAGGGGCTGGGGTCAAATAAGAGGTATAAATTAGAGCTTGAGTTAAAATTATACCTACCAATATGTTCATAGATGTTGAAGCATCCTACAATCTCTGGATTGTTTGTTGTTTTACTTCTTATTTTGCCATAATTATAGATTCTCAGAAAGTTGCAAAGATAGTACAGAGAAGTCCATAAACTCTTCACTTTCCCCCAAAAGCTATATCTTACATAATTATAGTAATACCCAAACCACAAAATTGACATTGGTACTGTGTGTGTATAGTCCTATGTCCTTTTGTAACATTCATATATTAATGTAACCACCACTGAAATCAAGATACAGAACTATTCCATCACCACAAGGATCTATTTCATGCTACCCTAACCCCTGACAATCACTAATCTGTTTTCTATATCAATAGCTTTGTCATTCAAAATATAAGTGGAACCATACAGTACATAAATTTTTGAGATTGTGGGGCTTTTTTCCATCCTCTATAATACCCTTGAGATCCATCCAAGTTGTGGCATGCATCAGTAGTATTCATTCCTTTTAACTGCTGAGTATTACTCTATAATATATATCTAACACAATTCATTTTCCCATTAGCCTATTAAGAGAGATTTTGGTTATTTCCAGTTTGGGGCTATTATAAATAAAACTGTTATAAATAATAGTGCTATAAACATTCATATACTTATTTTTGAGAGAACATAAAATTTTCACTTGCTGACAGAAATCCCAGGAAAGCAACTGCTGGGTCATATGATAGTTGCATGTTCAGTTTCTTAAGAAACTGCTGAGCTATTTTCCAAAATGGCTATCTAGTTTTTCCATATCCTACTGTTTTACTGTAGCTGTTCTACTAGACATGTAGTGACAATTCATTGTAATCTTACTTTGCATTTCCCTAATGGCTAGTAATGTTGAACATTTTTGTGGGCTTATTTTCATATGTATATTTTCATATGCATATTCTCTTTAGTGAAATGCGTCTTCAGATTTTTTGCCTCTTTTCTAGATGAATTGTTTGTTTTTACTATTCAATTTCTTTTTTTTATTTTATTATGTTATGTTAATCACCATACATAACATCTTAGTTTTTGATGTAGTGTTCCATGATTCATTGTTTGCATATAACACCCAGTGCTCCATTCAGTACGTGCCCTCTTTAATACCCATCACCAGGCTAACCCATCCCCTCACACTCCTCCCCTCTAGAACACTGTGTTTCTCAGAGTCCATAGTCTCTCATGGTTCGTCTCCCCCTCCGATTTCCCCCCCTTCAATTTTCCCTTGTGCTATCTTCTTTTTTTTTTTTTTAATATATAATGTATTATTTGTTTGAGGTACAGGTCTGTGATTCAACAGTCTTACACAATTCACAGCTCTCACCATAGCACATACTCTCCCCAATGTCTATCGCTCAGCCACCCCATCCCTCCCACCCCCCACCACTCCAGCAACCCTCAGTATTTTAAGAGGTATTTAAACATTCTAGATATGGCCTGTGGTACTTAACATTAAGTGTCAACTTGGCCGGGTCATGGTAGCCAGATATTTGGTCAAAATTATCCCAGATACTTCTATGAAAGTATTTTTTGGATCATATTAACATTCAAATGGGTGAACTTTGAGTAAAGTAAATTAGTCTCTATAATATGGGGAGCCACATCCGATCAGTTGAAAGCCTTAATGAAACAAAGAATAGCCTCCCCTGAGAAACAAATTCTGCCAGCAGACTGCTTTTGGACTTAAACAGTAACTCTTCCCTGGGCTCCAACCTGATGGCCCATTTTGCAACAAGCTTCTATAATCAAGTGAGCCAATTCCTTAAAATAAATACCTTTCTCTCTCTCTATCACTCTCTCTCTCACTATATATATATATATATACACACACACATATATACTATTCTCTCTCTCTCCCTTTCTCTCTCTCTCTCTCAATATATAACATATACACACACCCTATTCATTCTGTTACTATGGAGAACCCAGACTAAAACAGGGCCCTTCTGTCAGATACGTATTTTGCAAATATTTTTCACAACCTGTAAATTTTCCTTTCATCATCTTAATAAGATCACTGGCATAGAAAAAGTTATTAATTTATATAAATTCCAGTTTTCTTTTATAGGTTGTTATTTTGATGTCATATCTCATAACTTTTTTTTTTTAAAGATTTTATTTACTTATTTGACAGAGAGAGACACAGCGAGAGAGAGGGAACACAAGCAGGGGGAGTGGGAGAAGGAGAAACAGGCCTCCCGCTGAGCAGAGAGCCCGATGCGGGGCTCGATCTCAGGATCCTGGGATCATGACCTGAGCTGAAGGCAGACGCTTAACAACTGAGCCACCCAGGCGCCCCATATCTCCTAACCCTTCATCAAGCCCTAAATCTCTAAAATCTTCTCCTACAATGTTTTCTAAGTTTTTACACTTTTATATCTTACATTTAAAACTATAATCCATAATTTTGTATAAGATATGAGGATTATAGGGGCGCCTGGGTGGCTCAGTTGATTAAGCGACTGCCTTCGGCTCAGGTCATGATCCTGGAGTCCCGGGATCGAGTCCCGCTTCGGGCTACCTGCTCAGCAGGGAGTCTGCTTCTCCCTCTGACCCTCCTCCCTCTCATGCTCTCTGTCTTTCATTCTCTCTCTCGCAAATAAATAAAAAATTAAAAAAAAAAAGATATGAGGATTATGTCAAGGTTCTTTATTGTCTAGAAATACCCAAATGCTCTAGAATTATCTGCTGAAAAGGCCTAATATCAAGTATATATTACTCAGGGTTCTTCAGAGAATAAGAAACAACAGGATGCATGAAGATTTATTTATGTATTTATGTATATAGAATTTTAATATATATTTCAATATTCCAGTGTATTTATATTTATAGAGAGGGAGACAAAAAATACAGAGACAGATTTTAAGAAATTGGCTCACATGATTAAAAAAGACTGGCAAGTCTGAAATCTGCAGGGCACGCTGGCAGGCAAGCAATTTTGGCAAGAGTTAATATTGCAATCTTCAGTCCAAATGCAGTCTGGAGACCCTTAGCAAAGTTTCTATTAAGCAATCTGCTGGTAACCTGTATGGGGTTTCCCTTGTTCATAATAAATTGCTTTTCTCTTCTGCTTTTAAGATTCTCTCTTTAACTTTTATTATTATTATTATTATGTTCAATTAGCCGACATATAGTACATCATTAGTTTTTGATGTAGTGTTCAACGATTCATCAGTTGCATACAACATCCAGTTTAACACTTTAATGATAATGTGTCTTGGTGTGAATCTCTTTGGGTTCATTTTATTTTGAACTCTCTGGACTTTCTGAACCTGGATGTCTAGTTCTTTCCCCAGGTAAGGAAAGTGTTCAACCACTATTTCGTCAAATAAGTCTTGGGCCCTTTATTTCCCTCTTCTCCTTCTGGGACCCCTATAATGTGAATGTGATTCCACCTGATATTGTCCTAAACGTCTCTTAAATTTTCATTTTTTAAATTATTTTTCTCTTTTTGCTGTGCCAAGTATATTCTGATGCTTTGGCTTCCAGCTCGTTGATAGACTCTTTTGTCTACTATTGATCCCCTCTAGTGTGGTTTTCAGTTCAGTTATTGTATTCCTCAGCTCTGTGACTTTGGTTTGGTACTTTCTCATATTTTCTATCTCTTTGTTGAAGTTCTCACCGTGTTCTTCCAACAGTACTTCCAAGTTCAGTGAGCATCTTTAAGACCATTACTTTGAATTCATTTTCAGGTAGATGAGTTAGCTCCATATCATTAAAATCTTTTTCTGAGTTTTCTTTCTTATTCTCTCATTTGGAACATATTTCTCTGTTCTTTCATTTTGCTTGACTCCCTGTGTTTGTTTCTATGTACAGAAACAGTTACCTCTTTCATTGGACTTGCAGTGGACTTGTCCACTTTCAGTGGACTTGCATAGGGAATGAAACTTCTTATTTACCCTTACCCTAGTTCTTGATGTCTCTCGAGATTTTGTGATTATCTAAACAACCTGATTTATTCTGACAGATCCCCATTGTTGAGGGTGTGCCCATCAGTGTTCAAAGGGGAGGAATCTTATTTAGCACCAGTTTCAGGCTGACTGGAAGCTAGATCCTAGGCAATATCTGTTAAAGTATGCAAATACAGCACCTTGCAGCTGCAATCATAAACCCTCCTGGCATCCAGATCAAGAGATTTGGAAGTATCCCCTGGGTAACAGTTGCAAAAATTAGGGCTCCAGACAAGTACATAAATTCATTTCTGAGAGGTCTTATCAAGCTCTAACAAGGCCAAGGAGGTGAGCAAGGATGGCATCTCCCTTTTTACATTCTCTGGGAGCACCTCCTTAGCCTCTAAATGTGTGGGATACCTGAAGCTTGTCCCTCCACTTGAATCCCCAAGCTAAGTAAATAGGCCTTTTTCACAGGAAGATTGGTGTTGTTTTTCACACTGCTGTCCGTGCAATGCCCTGGGGATGGTATACTGCCAAGAACTATCTTTCCAATTGCTACATTCTCATGGAGTTCAGGAATGCCAGCTCCCTTGGCCACCAGGCTCAGGATATCAAAGGGTAGTCCCTGTGTGGAGTTTGCATGCCCATGGGCATTAGCTAGGCAGCTAGAGAATGCAGGGATGCAGGCATGTTCAGAAAGGTGGTAGGAAAATGTCTTTATGTGCAACTGCAGGCTTCAGGAATAAAGCAGGAGAGTGCCTTTTCTATGCACTCACACCAGTTTTAGGTTGAGAGCTAGAAAATGACAACCATTCACACTCACCAGACTCAGTAAAGGAGTGGGAAAGAATTACAACTGCTCTCACTCACCAACTATAGCTAAGGATGAGAATGCCATGTCCATTTGTGCTCACTTGCCACAGCCAGATTGCAGGAGAGTAAGACATCCACTTCTGCTGTCTGGCTTCAGCAAGTCAAGGGGATAATGTCACAGGCCTCTTGCCCCTGCTTGTATCAGCCTGTTGGTAGGAGGGTTCCAAATCCATCCTCACCCAAGGATGGATAGCAAGGTAGGTAGAGGGTGCAAAAATGGTGTCTGCCAGAGTGTCCATCTCTGGGGAGAGTTTCAACTGTCCCCTACCCCTCCAGTATATGCTTTTAGATTAGCAGATGAATCTCTCTCACATATAATCTAACCACTTTTCAAACTGCTGTTTCTGCACTGGGTGTCAGGACAAGTGTTATCACACATGAGCCCTTTAAAAGAGTAATCTCAGGGTTTTTTATTTTGTTTTGTTTTGGGGGGGGTTATTTATTTATTTATTTATTTAAGAGAGGGAGAAAGAGCAGGAGCAGGGAGAGGGGTAGAAGGGGAGAAAGAGGGAAAAGGGAGAGGGCAAGAGGGGGATGGAGAGGGGCAGAAGGGAAAGGGAGAGGGAGAAAGTCTCAAGCAGACTCTGTGCCAAGCATGGAGCCCCAAAGTGGGGCTCAATCTCACGCCCCTGAGATCATAACCTGAGCCAAAACCAAGAGTCAGATGTTCAACCAACTGAGCCACCCAGGCATCCCTGGAAATCTCAGTTTTTTATAGCACTTTGATATCTCGGATGTCAGCCTTGTTGGTTTTCTAAGACAGATGTTCTGGAGGTTCGTCTCTCTGGTGCACATCCCAGGAGATGGGATATTTGATGTGGGGCATCAACCCCTTGCTCCTCCAGAAGTGCCAAACTAGTGAGATTTCCTCCCTATTATGTGTTCCATGCCAGGGATGGGGTTTTTGGAAAGAGAGTGTCTCTGCCTCATCTATCCATCTTGAGGTACTCAAGCCCTTTCTCCAAAGTCTCTCCAATCCTTGATTTTTGAATACTGAACTAGCCTTGCATTAATGAAGTAAACCATTTGGTCAAAGTGTATAATTATTTTCACATGTTACTGAATTATCTTTGCTGATACTTAATAATTTTTGCATCAACATTATAGATGGACATCAGTCTACAATTTTGCTTTGTACTGTTTTTACTGTTTTATTCATTTTTAGTATCAGAGTAACACTGACTTTATAAAATTAGTTGGAAAGTGTTTCTTCGTCTTATATTTTCTGGAAGTGATAGTGTAGAATTGTTAATTCTTTAAACATTTGGTAAAATTCTTCAATGAAATATTTTGGGCCTGGAGATTTCCTTTTAGGGAGTTTTTTTTTTCCAATTGCAAGTTTAATTTTTGGAATAGTTATAAAACTATTCAAATTATAAATTGCATATTTACCAAGTGTGGAGGTTTGTAGATTTCAAGGAATTCTTCCATTTCATCTAACTTGCCAAATGAGTTCTTCTGTGTAATGCTCTATCATCTTCTTGGTGTCTTCAGGGTCTTCTTTGGTCATGTCTTGTATTTTATTCTTGATATTAATAATTTGTGTCTCCCATCTATTTCTTTGTCATTCTTGCTAGATTTTTTTTTTAATCCTTTCTTTGCTCCTTTCCAAAGAACCAGCTTTTGTTATAATGCTCTGTTCATTTTTTTCTATTTTTCCTACTTTTGTTATATTGATTTTCTTTACTGGTATTCTCTTTTCAATTAATATTGCTTTGTTCTCTTTATTATGTCTTACTTTCTGCTTGCTTTAGGTTCATTTTGCTCTTCTTTACCTGGATTCTTCAGGGTAATAGTTTATATTACTGATTTTAGACTTTATTCTTTCCTAACAATAAGCTTTCTAGTACTATAAATTTTCCTCTCAGCACTGCTTAAACGGCATCCAACAAATTTGGTAAGTTGTATTCCTTTTTTTAGTTCTATCAGTTTTTGCTTCATACCATTTACAGCTCTGTTTGGTGCATACACATTTATTATTTTTTTCTTGGTGAACTGACACTTTTGTCAGTTCTGATAATTTTCTTTGCTCTAAAGCCTACTTTCTTTGATATTAATATATCCACTCCTGGTATCTTCAGATTGGTGTTTCTTTTTCTTTTTTTAAGTCTATTATAGTATCATTTTTTTTTTAAAGATTTTATTTATTTATTCGACAGAGAGAGACACAGCGAGAGAGGGGACACAAGCAGGGGCACAGGGAAAGGGAGAACCGGACTCCCAGCTCTGCAAGGAGCCCAATGTGGGACTCGATCCCAGGACCCTGGGATAATGACCTGAGCTGAAGGCAGACGCTTAACGACTGAGCCACCCAGGCACCCCAGACTGGTGTTTCTATGGTATGTATTTCCATTGTTTTGTTTTCCACCAATCTATAACATTATATTTGAAGTGATAGTATACAATTTTGTAAGCAGTATACAATTTTTTTAGCACTGTCAATTTCTTTTAACTAATATATTCAGACCACTTACAATTAATGTAATCACAGAAATGTTATGACACAATCCTACCATTTTATTTTGTTTTCTATTGATTATCTCTGTATTTCATTTTTCTATTTTCTTTTTTCATGTATTCCTATTGATGACTTGGACTTTTATCTTTTTTCAAGAATGCCACTTGAATTATCTACAGTGTGTTTGAATGTATCTCTTTGATTAGCTTTTATAGGTTGTTCTAGGTATTGCACTATACATATATATTTAACTTATCATAATCTATTGATATCAATACTTACCAATTTGAGTAAAATGTTTAAAAACTTTTCAGCCCCTTGCATCCTTTTGCCCTCTACCATTTATATAACAATTATCTTAAGTATTTCCTCTACATGCTTTGAGACCCACATTAGATAATGTTTTAATTTTTATTTCAACTTTCAAACATAATTAAAAATACTCATGAATAGAAAAATCTATTGTATGCACCTATATTTCTACTCTGTTGTTTTTTTCTCCCTTCCTAATTGCAAGATTCCTTCTTTTATCATATTCTTTTCATTTTGAAAACCTCTTTAGCAAATAATTGTATTAGTTTTCCTTTATCTGAAATGCTTTGATTATCTCTTTATTCCTGAAGGACATTTTCACTGGATACAGAATTCTGAGTTGACAGTTCAGTTCTTTTCTACCAGAACTTGAATGTTAAGCACTTCTTTCTGGCTACCATGGTTTCTGAGGATTAATCTTCTATCATTCAAATTGTTTTTTCATTACTGATAATGAAATTTTTTCCTCCTTTGTTTATAGTTTGACTATTACGTGTTTTGTCATAGTTTTATTTGGTTTTATCCATTTTGTGGTTCACTCAATCTATAGGTTTATCTCTGCCAAATTTGGGAAATTTTCACCCATTATATGTCTGAATACTTTTTTAGCCCCAACCTCTTTCATCTTTTCTTCTGGGGTTCCAATGATACAAATATTAGATCTGTTACATTCCCACCTGTCCCTAATGCTCTGTTCATTTTTTTCTATTTTTCCTACTTTGTTCAGAATGGGTAATTTTTATGTTCTACATTCAAGTTCACTGTTTGTTCTTCTGTTCTCTCCATTCTGTTGAGTCCTTTGAGTTTTTTAATTTAGTTTATTATACTTTCCAGTTGTAAAATTCTTAGCTCTTTCCAGCTTCTATTTCTTTACTGAAACTTATCTTTTTCCCATTTAGGTGTGCTGTAATAGCTTGTTAAAGTATTTTTATAATATAAAATATATTTTTAAAATCCTTGTCAGATAATTGTAACAGCTGTGTTACCTCGATGTTGAATTTCATCATCTTATCTGTATGCAATCATTGTTTACTGGTTCCAAGGTCCCTACATATATTTTAGGTTGAAAAGAGAAAAAAACATGCACCAGGTCTCTGAGTTCAGGTACAGATTCTAGCAGATAAAGAACTGACAAGAGAAGCAGATCAGCCTAAAAGGAAAGTGTGGTTACCCACAAAGAGTGAAGTCTTGATGTCAGAAATGACACAGTACCAGGGCATCACTGCAAAGATAATTGCAAAACACATTCATTTTATTAACATACTCACTTTTTAAAGGCAGGCAGCTTATCAAGTACTGAGAAAACCAAGATAATAATAGCATTTATATATTAATAATAGTTATAATAATAGCTAAGTATTATTGATACTCTTTTCATCCCAGTATAAGCTCATTAATTCCTCACAACAAGCTCCATTTTGCAGAATATAAATAAGAAATCAAGTCTCTGTCCCCAATATAAATTAGCTAAAAATCCTGGGGGAGTGGGAGAAGAGGCATACAAACCATCAATTACATCATGTGATAACAATGTTGTGTTGGCAACAGCACAAAAGCTCTACGAGCACAATATAGAAGTAAGAAGAAGCTTCTCAGAGAAGAGAGTTTTTACCTATATCTTAAAGGATTTGTTAGCCAGGGAAATTGAGAACTAGAGAAAGGCTTTCCAAATTGAGGGAACAGCATGAATAATAAATGAATCATCACGGATGAACCCCAAGTTTCTAGTTTGTGTAATCAAATAGACAGTGATGCAATAAACCAAAAGACTAAAAGGAAGATACAGACTTTGGGGAAAGTTATTGCTCAATATTAACGTGGAGGCTTCTAGCAGACATCTAGAAAGATGGATCAGGTGAAACTGGAGTTCAAGATCAAAAAGTCATCAACATTTAGTTTGTGACTCTACAGAGTGCTGTAAGCAAGCTAGCTGAAATCCAAAGGTGAACACAAACGTAGGCAGGTTCCAAGCAGTTTGGACCATTCCAGACTCATATGGGAACATTATGGGAGTTTCTGACAGTTCATCTGGTTAGACTTCAAAGCTTTTAGCATTTAGCAAATCAAAGCCTACAAAAGTTTCATTGCCTTTTCCTCATGATTTTATTGCTTTTGTTCTGCCAAAGCAAGGCTTAGACTACCCATGAAACTTTGCATAAAATTTAAATATCAATCTCTCATTCCTTTGGCAGTAGATCAGCCAACAACCCATAGATTTAAGACTCATCTAGCCTAAGTTGCTCTGTTTCTAGTACCCAGAGTTTCATTTGCATAAAGATCTTTTTCACTTTCTACATCTGTGTTTTATTTATATTGCAACAGCAATATTTATAAGTTTATGTCACAATAAGTTTCCAGTATAAATTTGGATCTTCTTTAATTGTTTAGCAGTTAAAAACCACACAAAAAGAGTAAAAGAAAAAAAAATCCACCACAAAATTCCTCATAGTGAAACTCATATGAGAGTTTTCCTCATAAACAAGTAACCATTTCATATCACATCACACAATGTTCATGTTAAAGTACAATAAATGGTAAAATATGACTTCCCTACTCTATGGCCAACTTTACAATCTTAATGAAAATGGAAAGATGTGTTTTGCTTTATATAAATTGACACCGTGATATGATTTGATTGTTTTTACCACTTATTTCACTACTAATTGAAGCTTTTGGCTACCATATAAGGTTTATGATATTTATTTGACTAAGATGAGTTTTCCCTATTCAAGACTAGCTCTAAGGACCAAATCTAGTAATGTCTTCTCTCTATAACCCTCCTTTAAATATTCCCTGAGCCCTAGCCCAACTAAAAGTGGTAAGCTTTCATAATATTTTACCTGTATTTCTAGTACTAAACATTATTTTATTCATTGGTTTACATTTTTTTTGTATACTTGATTCATCCTCATTACTAGAGTATATGCCCCATTAGTTCAAAAAGGGACTTCTTTATACAAATGCCTTGATTCACAGTTGGTCATAAACATGTTTGTTGAATAAATGTAACTACTCTCCCTAGTCATACTCCCATTTTTCATCAATGACTCAGTTATTTGTTTATGAATAAACAACACTGCAACAACGTTCTATGATGCTTAGAGAATCATCTGAGCCTTAACTGTACATGTAAGATTTAGATAGTGACTGTTACTACCTTAGAATCTAAAATAATAATTTAGACTAGTGATAAGGCTCACTGTCCTCATAAAACATATCACTAAACTAACATAATATTTTGTAGGTTCATTTACTTATCTGTTTATGTTTCTCTCACTAAAATATAAGCTCAATGACTCATAGGACATTTCTTTTGCCACTATATCTTTAGTGCCTAGCATAGTGCCTGGCATGTAACAGGTTCTTAATAAATACTTCTTGAATAAGTTTAACAAATGTTTTCTGAAGTAAACCATGTGCCAGGGACTTTACCATGTGCTCATTACTTAATTTCAAACAAAATTAACACACATAATTATTTCATTTAATATAAACAACAATGCCTTGAAATTATGTTATTTGATATGCAGAATGAGACTCAGAGGTTAAGTAACCAGCTGAAAGCCAACAACTACTGAGTAGTTATTAAGCTTGAATTTAAATTCAGGAATGTTTGATTCCACTCTCCCTTAGAGTTTTATCCTCCCAATCTAAACATTCATTACATACTCAGATGAATTCAGTAAAAGAAAGTAGCTCAGCTTCTTTGCTCCCAACGTTCTTCCATTCTTTTGAAGTGGAATTGGGTAATTAAGTATATTCAATCAACTGACTAAAGGAATTTTAAAAAAAAGAAATCAGTGAATACCAATCACATATAGAAGTTAAATACCCTGAAGCAAACATAGTTATTTTCCAGACATGTTTTTTAAATATGACACAGTAAATATTGTTGGATCACCAAATACTATATTTTACAGATTAACTTTTTATCTTTGGGAGAAAATGGAAAAGAGAATAAAAAGGAAAAGAAAATGCTTCCATGTTTGGTTGCCATTTATCCAGTCCATTTATACACTATTGTTTTCACTTAATGACACATATTAACAATATAATATTTCCAAATGTTTAAGAGAAAATTCCTGGATTATACCAACATCAATTTACTTTAGATACTACAAATTTAAAACAATTTAGAAAAATTTATTATACTCAAAAGTAATTATTCTACACTCTACTTGTAATTCAGCAGAGCAACAGAATCAATGAGACAAGAGTAATCTTGGTATAAAATTAGGTTTGATATACTAATTTTTGAAAGTGAAAGTTGTTTGCCAAAAATCTATATGTGGAACATTACCAGAGAAGCATCAGCAAAGTCCCCAAGACATTTGCATTATGAGAGACAAAAATAAGAAAAGAAAATGAAACTATATTTAAAATCAACACCAGAGCAGACCTTAGTGAAGGGGCAAAAGAACTAGCATGGAAGTCAAGAGATCTGAGCTGTAAGTTTAGTTCTGCCATAAACTAAATGTAAAACATTGAGTGACTCATTTCATCATTCTAAACCTCAGGTTTATTATATATAAGAAAAGATATAACGTTTGAAAGATGAAGAGTGTAAAGGTATTCTAGAAACATGGATACAAAGGCTAAAAGACAAAAAGAACACAATATATTAGGAGAATGTAAAGTTGTCATAGGTGGCTGGACTGCTGACTTTCAGCTAGTTACTTACCTTCTATTAGTCTAAGTTTTGTTGCCTAATTTAATGATTCTTACTTCACAGCTGTATACTTTATTAAATAATTAAATAAATGAAAATCTAGTAAAGTCCCTTATGCAACTATATATATTTTAGTTATAGAGAGTCATCATGTTACTTTAAGAATATAATTTTCAGGTGACAGCAAATATGCAGGCTTCAGATGTGAAGAAATGGTCATTAAGATTACTTCCAACTATCAAATTTTGTGACTATGCTTTGCTTCAAAAGCTGCAAGGGCATTTGACAAAATTCAACCCCCATTCATGCTAAAACCTATCAGCAAATTCAGAGTGAAAGGGAATGTCTTCAATTTAATAAAGGACATCTATAAAAAAAACTACATAACATCTTAAGTAACATCATACTTAGTGATGAAAGGCTGAAAGCATTCCCCTAAAATGTGGAATAAGACAATCAGGTCCACTCTCATTACTCCTATTCATCACTGTAATAGTGGCCATAGCTGGTGGAAACAACAAGAAAAACTTTTTTTTTTTTTAAAGATTTTATTTATTTATTTGAGAGAGAGAGAATGAGAGAGAGCACATGAGAGGGGGGAGGGTCAGAGGGAGAAGCAGACTCCCTGCCGAGCAGGGAGCCCGATGCGGGACTCGATCCAGGGACTCCAGGATCATGACCTGAGCCGAAGGCAGTCGCTTAACCAACTGAGCCACCCAGGTGCCCAAGAAAAACTTTTTGAGTTAAAAAACAAAACAAGGCATGCAGATATAAACATTCTCTACTCCTAGATGACATAATTACCTATGCAGAATATCTCAATTAACAAATAAACTACTAGAAGTAATTACTCAGTTTAGCAAGGATGCAGATTATAAGGTCAGTGTCATATTACTATATACTAACAAAGAACAATTAGTAATTAAAAACTTTTAAATAATTTTATTTACAACAGTACCAAAAAGAGAAGAAATATTTAGGCATAAATCTAACAAAACATAAGTGACAACTCTAGGTTGGGAAAAAAAAACCTAAAAACAAAAAAATTGATGAAAGAAATCAAATAAGACATAAAATAAATGAAAAGATATATATTTATAGCTCATGGATTAGAAGAAACAATATTGTTAAGATGTCAATATGTCAATTTCTCCTACATGTCTAAAGATTCAATACAATTCCAATCAAAATCCCAGCAGGATAGCAGGATTTTTTTTTTTTTTGTAGAAATCAAAAAACTTATTCTAAAATTTACGTGAGAAGGCAAAGGTGCTAGAATAACCAAAAGAATTTGGAAAAAGATAACAAGTTGAAAGAATTACACCACGTGATTTCAAGATTTGATATTAAGCTACAGAAATCAAGATAGTTGGAATTGGAGAAAGGATGATCATATAATTCAATGGAACAAAATAGAGTCCAGAAATAGATCCACACATATATGGTCAACTGATTTTAAACAAAGATGCAAATAATTTTATAGAGAAAGGGCAGGGTTTTTTTTAAAAGATGGTACTGAAATAGATATCCATATGCAAAAAATTAAAAAAAACAACCTTCCAAGAAAAACTCAATCCTAGTTCACACCATATGTAAATATTAATTTAAAATGGATCACAGACCTAAATATAAAACCTAAGACCACAAAATTTTCAGAAGAAAACATAGGAGAAAATTTTGTGATCTTCAGTTAGACGAAGATTTCTTAGAATTAACATCAAAAGCATGATCCATAACAGAAAAATAACTGGACTCTACAAAAACTATAAATTTGTTCTGTGAAAGATACTTTTAAAGGAATAAAAAGATCAACCCCAGTCAGGGAGGAAATATTTGCAAAACAGATGATATATGATTTATATCTAGAATTTTTAAGAAACTCTCAAATCTTAATAATAAAACAACCCAATTTAGAACACTAACACAAATTTTGAGTAGGTACTTCATCAAAGAATAAATACAGATGGCAAATAAGTACATGAAGACATTCAAAGTTTTTAGTCATTAGGGAAATACAAATTAAAATCACAAGATACAAATGCACATCTATTAGAATGTATAAGATTAAAAAAATACTGATGATACCAAGTGCTGGCAAGGATATGCAGTAACTGGAACTCTCATACATTGCTGATGGAAATGCAAACTGATATAGCCACTTTGAGAAACAGTTTGGCAGTTACTTACAAAGTTAAACATACACTTACCATATGACCAAGCAATCCTGCTCCCAAGTATTTACCCAAATGAAATGAAAACTTATATTCACAAACATAAAAAAGTACAAGAATATTTATAGCAGTTTAACTTATAATTTCCAAAAACTGGAAACATCTGCAAAATCCCTTAACTGGATAAACAAACTGTGGTAACATGTGCCACTTTCTATAAATATCTTATTTGTTTACTTTCTCCTATTTATTGTCTTTCTTCTCATAATAAAACATAAGCTTCCCCAGAACAGAAGAATCTTGTCTTTTATTCAATGCTGATTCCTGACTACCCAGAACAGTGTCTAGCATATCATAGGTACACAATAAATATTTCTTGAATATTAATACCAAGAAAAATAACATTTATGGAGGGTTTTCTAAGTGTCATGCAAAACTTCAATAGCTTGATTATACTGTATCATGTAGGTAGGCAATTAAGACATAGTGAGCATAAAATCTCTTGCCCAAGGTCACACAATATATAGCTTAGTAGAATATGAACCCTGGCAGTATGACTCCAAAGCATGAACTTAATCCAAATGAAGAAGTATTGGAAGGGCATTACAGGAAAGAGCAAAATGCAGGGAGGTGAGAAACAACATGGTCTCTGCAGGGAACTACACAAGGCCAATAAGTATTTATGGCAAAGAAAACTAGACAGGAGCCAGATCGTGAAGAGCACCATATGCCAGGCTAAGAAACCTGGATTTTACTCTAAAGGAATAGGGAACATTTTAGGGCTTTAGCAGTGGAGTAGCAAAGTCAGATTTGCAGTTTACATAGAATACTCCAGGTCAGTGTAAAAGATGGACTTAAATAGCACAAGACTCTGGACAAAGCTACATGTTGAAAGATGACTGCCATTGTCAGGCAACTTAATATAATACACTGAAATTGAATGATAGTAGCAGAGATAGAAAGACAGACAGAAATTGAGGAAATGATTTTGAAAGTGGTAAAATCAGGGAGCAAATTTGATTTTGTCATTTATAAAATGAAGATGATAATAGTACCAACCTCTCAAAGTTAGTGTGAAGACTGAAAACAATGCATTTAGCATAGTAGTGGCACAGCATAAGCGATCACTAAATGGTGGTTACATTAAAATCATTATAATTATCATTAGCACTATTTTTAGATATGGAGCCACAGGGAAGAAGTCTAAGATAACTCCCACATTTCCAGTTTGAATGACTGCATGGAGAGTAGTAACATTCACTAGAATATACAGTAGATAGAAGAGGCAGATTTAGATAAGATAAAGAGCTTCTGTAAATGATGAATCTGAGACACCATGGGACATTCAGTGGTGATGTATGAAAAGCAGTTGAATCCAGGAGTTTTAATCTCAGGAGAGATTTTCAGTTAAAGATACAATTGGGAATATGGAAAAGAGATATAAATGTAGGGATGTAATGATGTGAGATAGAATCATGGTGAGTATCAATGTTTAAGGAGTTTGTAGGATAGGAGAAGCCCATGAAGGACTTCTGAAGAATCAGAAGAAATAAAAAAGGAGATACAAGGAAAATCAAGAGAGGAATACCAGGAAAGCCAAGGAAACAGAATTTCCAACAGTGAACTGTCAACAGTATCAAATGCAAGATAAATTAAAATAATGGATATAATATGCCTATTGGATTTAGCAACATGATAATCATTCATGACTGTTGTAATAGCAAAATGCCTGTTTAAAAAAAAAATACTACAAAGTATAATGCCAGCTAAGTTTATGTTTGAATGCTATTTTAAATTATACTAATAGCATCTGGTATAAGTGATATAATGGACAAATATACAAACTATATACACAAAGGCATTGATATATATGTGTGTATATCATTATTATAAATATACAAGCAAGTAATTCCATGTATAGTTCTTAGATCTACCAGCACTTCCTAGAAACTCAAATTTATCTGTATAAAGATTACAAGTAAAAACAATAGAAGCCAACTTGAAAAAATGAAAATGTGTTCCCACTGGCAGTACTTGCACAAAAATTGAAATAATATAGTTAGTTGATATGCAAATTCCTTAAGCTTTCCATATCTCCTGCATATTTAATACTACCCTATCATCTTTTTTGTTACTTTTTTTTCTTTCCAAGTTTTTATTTAAATTCCAGTTAGTTTACACACGGCGTAAAATTTAGTTTCAGGTGTAGAATTTAGTAAATCAACACTTAGATACCCTATCTTCTGAATGTTTCCATAAACAAAGAATTCCTCGCCCCATGAATCAGAAATATGGCTAACTTATGCTGTATCTTACAAAGACCACACTAAAATAAATGTGCCACCAACCCCATTCAACAAATACGGTTACTTAAGCTAAAAATACAAATATATGCCTATGTTGCAGACATTCTTTAGGTGTTTTATAAACATCTATTACTGATCTCCAAAACAATACCTCAAAGCAAGTAATACTGTACCAAATCTATGGATGAATAATGGATGCTTACTTAGCAGGGTTAGGTAACTTGCCCAAGGACACAAAGTCAGCAAGTAACAGAACAAAAATCTTGATGCCAGAACTCATGCTTTTTCCTACTACACTCTAATATGATCACTACCCCTGAACAATAAGAAGCAAAAGATGTCTTTTTCATGCCAGTATACCTGGAGAGATTTCTCTTCTCTTTCTCTCATTTCTAAGAGAATTTCTTCTTCTCAATCCAACACTTTTAAGAAAAGCTTTATCACTTACTGTTCAGTGAGTTGCCTATTTATATCCTTGGAATACTTGGGTGTTTTTCTTTTTCTTTTCTTTTTGCTTGTAGGAGTTCTTTATATTTTTTGGATATCAATCTTATATCTGTAATATATTACACAAATTTTATTTCCTAGAATAATGCATAACTTTCAACTCTGGTTCTTTTGTCACCTAGACCTTATTTTTATAAACGCAAAAGTTTCTCTTTATGATTTTGCTTTTCTGTGCCTCGCATAAAAATTTTTTAAAGATTTTTTTTTTTAGAGAGAGAAAGAGAGAGAGAGCAAGTGGAGGGAGAGAAGCATAGAGGGAGAGGGAGAGAAAATCTCAAGCAGACTCCCCGCTGAATATGGAGCCGGAGGCAGGGCTCGATCCTACCATCCTAAGATCATAACCTAAGCTGAAATCAAGTGTCTGATGCTAAACCAAGTGAGTCACCCAGGTACCCCCTCTGAATTTTAATCCTACTCCCAAAGCCAATAAAATATTTATTTTATATTTGTTTTTCACAACCTAAATTTTTAATTTATTTTCATATTTAAGTATTTAATCCATCTATAACATGGGGATAATTTGTGCCATTGACTGAATAGACCCTACTATTCCTATTTTCTAATGAAACCTCTGTTATATAAATAACCTTGTTTCTGATTTCCAGACTATCCATTTGGACTATTTGTCTATTATTATGTCAATGCCATACTATTTTAATCAGTTTTGCTATAAATAAAAATTATTAGCTGAAATATGGGGTTTCTATAAAATAAACATATACCCATTCATTATTCTTCAAAACTGGCTTGACTATTTTTGCCCTTTGGTTTTCCACATGAATTTTTAAACTAGCTTGTCAAATTCTATGAAAAGAATTTGGGGGGATTCTAATTGGAATTGCATTAAAATAAAAGTTTGATTTGGGGAGAATTGACATGTTATAATATTGAGCCCTTCACTTCCACAAACACACCTTTGAATCTCAATTCATCAGATCATCTCTCCACTGTATCTCATTATTGCTAGCATCTCCCTACTCCTCTGTCATTCCTCCTCATTTTTTAATGACTGCTGTTCAGGCCTCACTGTCATTTCTCCAATATACACAGAGACAATCTTTCCCAACATTCTGGCTACTATATCTCCCCTATATCTCTCCTATATCTTATCTTCCACTATACTTTATCTAGCGGCACATACAGTCTTACTTCACACCTTGATATTACCAATAATTGCAATAACTGCAATCCCTTCAATTTCTTTCATTCATCTTACTCTCTAATGACCACCCATTCTCTTTGAAGCTTACTATATTACACTACCTATCAAAACTACTTTCACTTCATCAGAATGTCCAACAAAGATGAATAAAATCTCTGTTTGCCTAGAAAAGTTCTGGTTTATGACTATCTAGTTATAATTATTAGATCATCTTTTACTCTCAAAATTGACTGGATATGGATAATATGGTCACCCTACCTTCAATGTATTGATCTATAATGTTTTCACTACCTTTCACCTTACCATTATTCCTTATTCCCTTAATGTACTCTCTCTTCTCCAGGCTTTCTTCAATGTACCCTGGACTCTCATTCTTCTCTTAGTTTGTGGTCTGTACTGGTGAAAACACAACCATGTTCCATTTACAACCATAACAGACTATCTGGTACTGAATTTATCCTCCCAGTATAAACAAGCAGAACACTGGACAAAATACATAAAACAGATTTTTTTCGGCATTAGACAGCTGGCAACTCATGACTGATCTCTGAGACAAGGGAAACAAATCAGGTAAGCCCCAGGATCACTAAGGTTTCCTGTCTGGTGTCACCTTCTGAACTATGATGCAAGGCAAAGGAACTCATGCGAAATGATAACTCACTGAGTTGAAGAACAGAAGCTGGAGTTCCAGGAGTGGGGTTGGAGGTGATGTGGCTAGAATCATAGAACAGAGCACTGGAGAAGACTATGCACAGAAAAAACTCCATAAATTTGTATTGGGTCCAACTTGATTCTCTGGCTGAATGCAAAGTTGTATATGCATAAGGTAAGACTCCAGGAAAAGAGGCAAAGAACCATTACAAGAAAGTGGTAGAAGAAATCCAGAAACTCACAAAGAGCTGGGAGACATTCAAATCCAAACAAATCAGAGTGGAATCCTCAATGAATACTTCACTAGAGACTCCAGAAAGATCACATCTTAGTAGCAGGGTTAAACCAGCCCTAAACTAGAAGCTAATCTAGACCTGCCTTAGCAACACTTAGAAGCAAGCCTTCATAACCACAGTGGGTGTAACTGTTCCATATCTGCCCTCTTACCATAAACAAATAAAAAACTGCATAAAATATATGAGTAGATGTTTTCACACACTGGACAATAGGCATCATAAAGCTAGGATCCCTAAGAGAAAAGAAACAAATGAGATAATTCCTGTTATCACTCTGGCTTTTGAGAGACAGAGATGGGAAACATTCCAGTTGTAACCAGAATAGAGAGACCCAATTGAATATTTGGAGCATTCAGTAGATACTCTGGAAGGGCTATGTCTGACCTAGTAGAACTGAAGTGTATCATCACTGAACTAGGCCTGCACTAACAAAGATTTAAAAGAAACCTCAAAAAAGTCAAGCTGTTCCAGAAGTAACTTAACTGTCTGCCAAAAAAAAAAAAGAAAGAAAAAGAAATAAAAAAGAAAAGAGAAAAAGAAAAAAATAAAACCCTGAATAATTTTTCTTTAAAAAAAGAAAACAAAATCTAACAAGGTCAGATTCAATAAAAAATGTCTAGATATGCAAAAAGCATAAAACTGTGACCTATAATCAGAAGAAAAATCAATTGATACAAATCTACCCAGAAATGACAAAGATAATAGAATTCTCAGCAGTCTTTATACAGTTATAAGTGTATTCAAGTATATTATAAACATATTCAAAGATTTAATGTATAACATAACAATGATGAGAGAAACAGAAGATATAAAAAACAAGTGAAAATTCTCATTTATTGCTAGTGAGAATGTGAAAGGATACAACAATGTGGGGAAAGGATTAACTCTGAGGCAGTGTGAGGGTACTTTTGGTAGTAATGGAAATGTTTTACATTTTGATTGTGATATATTTTAATTTGACTATGAAAATCATATCACAACAAGTTGATTAAAAAGTAAAAATGTAATAAAATAAACACTGTTTCCTCAGGAAAAGTAAAAACACAACTATGGTTAAATCAAACTTTCTCCCTATTCTGCATGTGCATGCTTATAACTAAAAGGAATAGGTGAAAAACACTCACATTGAATTTTATGCCTTTAAATTCATGTTTGTATATCTCAATGTTACCTTTACTATTGTCAACAAATGATATTATTCTACCATAGGTCATTTACTCTTCCACTCTCTTTGATGAGTACATTATACCTTGTATCATTTCAAGTTTCCAAAACTCCTTCCCCCATCATCAATCTCTGCTGATGATCTTGCTTCCTATTTCACTGAAAGGATTGAAGGAACAGAAGAAAAACTCCACAGATTACTTCCACTACCTTTGTCCACTTACTAGCATCAGCTCTGAATTCTTCCCTCAACATGTTACTTACTATGTGAGAAACATCTATCTGCATTCCTACCTAAAAGCAATCCTTTAATTTATGAACTGTCTCTTCTCAATACGCAGGAATATCACTCCAAACTATCCATTCTCCTCTCTGTATCATCAGTTGTTTGTTCCATATTAGATCATGCTAATCAGGATATAAACATACTATTTCTTCCACCTAACCCCCCAAAATTTTTTTTCTCAGACCTATTACCTCTATTAGCTATCATTCCATTTAATTGCTCCTCTTTGCAAGGAACTTCTTCAAAAAATGTTGCCTACAATAGATGTCTCCAATGCCTCTCCTCCCATTGTCTTTTTTTTTTAATTTTACTTTATCATGGCAAGAACATTTAACATGAGATCTACCCTTAAAAAAATATTAAGAGGGCGCCTGGGTGGCTCAGTTGGTTAAGCGACTGCCTTCGGCTCAGGTCATGATCCTGGAGTCCCGGGATCGAGTCCCGCATCGGGCTCCCTGCTCGGCAGGGAGTCTGCTTCTCCCTCTGACCCTCCTCCCTCTCATGCTCTCTGTCTCTCATTCTCTCTGTCTCAAATAAATAAATAAAATCTTAAAAAAAAAAAAAAAAATATTAAGAGCACAATACAGTATCATTGACTACATATAGGTGGAATATTGTACAGCAGATAAATATAACTTATTCATGTTGCTTATCTGAAACTTAAAGCCTATCAGTTAGTAAATCCCCATTTGCCCCTCCCCACAGTCCCTGGCAAACACCATTCCACTCTTTGACTCTATAAATTTGACTACTTCTGATACCTCAGGTAAGTTGAATCATGCAGTATTTAGCAACCTAAATGTCCATCAACAGATGAATGGATAAAGAAAATGTGGTATATGCATACATGGAATACTATAAAACCTGTGAAACGAAGGAAATTCTGCAATATGAAACAACATGGAGGAACACTGAGGATATTATGCTCTCATTCTCTAATGCCTATTCTAGCACTCAATTAAAACTGTTATTTGTCAAGGTCATCAATAACTTCCATAATCCCAAATCAAACAGTCAATCCTGTATTTCCATCTTATTTAAATTATCAGCAGCATATTTCACAGTACATTACTCACTTCTCCTTCATGATTGTTCTTCAGTTATATTCCAAGATAATACACACTTGGATTTCCTCCTACTAACAACCTGCTCTTTTTCAGTTTCCTTTACTGGCTGCTCAGTCAGAGGTCTCTAAACTCACTACTTACTCCTCTCCTCTTCCCTGTTTACACTTACTCTTGTAGTAATATCATCTCTGTTTTATGACTTTAAATACTCTCTATATGCCAACAATTCTCAAATATATAGCTTCAATCCTGACTTCTCTTTCAGACTCCAGACTCATGTATCCCAACTGCCTACTTATTAGTGTATTTGAATATATGATAGGTATCTCATATTTAACCTGTCTAAAACTGAACTCCTCATCTTTCTCAAAACCTGCTCCTCTGGCTACCTTCTGTATCTCTATAGATCAGATACTCATGCCAAAATCCTAAAGTCATCCTTGATTCCTCTCTTGATTACACATCCACATCAAATCCAGAAGGAAATCCTCTGGCCGTATCTTCAAATATCTCTCACCATTTAAACTGCGACCATAATAGTCCAAACCACTATCTCTCTCACTGAAATTAGAATAAAAGTCTCCAAACTGGATCCCTGTTTCTATCCTTGGGCCACTCTGTCTTTAATGTCTACTTTTAACAGGGAAACGTCAATAATTTTATGATATCAGTCATATCATGTAACTACTCTGTTAAACTCTGCTCCACCGGATCCTACAAGATTATCACTTCAACCCACCCACTGCTACCCTACCATATACATACTTCTTTGACCACATTTTCTACTATTTTCTGCCTTGTTCACACAGCTCTAATCATGCTGGTTTCTTTGCTATACCTCAAATGAACTGGATATGATTCCAATAGGACACTGGCTTAGGGCAATAGCTATTCCAACTTGTAAGAATGCCCTTCTACCAGGTATTTGTAAAGCATATTTTCTTACTTCCTTTGTCTTTGCTCAAATGTTACCTTCTCAAAGAGGCCTACTTTAATTATTCATTTTGTTCTCCTCTACATATCCCTCCTAACCTATTCTACTTTTTCTTTTAAAATTATCACTTTCTAATATACTATTTCCTCATTTGTTATGTCTATCTTTTGTCCTTCTCTTTGATCCAATGATACACCTAGAACGGAAACCCCACAAGTACTCTTATCTTTTTTCTCACTTGATTACTATATTCCAAGTGTTACAACTATGTCTAGAACAAAGAGGTAGTCATTAAATATTTGTTGAATAAAAGTATATCCTCCATGAGGTGCCTGGAGGGCTCAGTCAGTTAAGCATCTGACTCTTGATTTTGGCTCACACCATTATCTCAAGGTTGTGAAACCAAGCCCTGCATTTTTTTTTTAAAGATTTTATTTATTTATTTATTTGAGAGAGAGAGAGAAACAGCATGAGAGGGGAGAGGGTCAGAGGGAGAAGCAGACTCCCTGCCGAGCAGGGAGCCCGATGCGGGACTCGATCCCGGGACTCCAGGATCATGACCCGAGCCGAAGGCAGTCGCTTAACCAACTGAGCCACCCAGGCGCCCCCCAAGCCCTGCATTGAGCTCTGTGTTGGGCATGAAGCCTACTTGATTCTTGCTCTCCCTCTCCCTCCACCTCTCACCCCTCCTTTCTATTAAAAAACAAAAACAAAAATATATCCTCCCTAATTGTTTGGGCCCTCTTTGATGTCTTAGGTATCTTAGTTTCTTTGTTGATGATGTTTCTGTGATACGTGAAAATTTTTCTCTTTTTGTTCTTTGTTCATTTGTTTTCTCTTCTTAAATTCCACATATAGGTGAAATCATGTGGTATTTTTGTTCCCTTGACTGACTTATTACACTTACCATTATACCCTCTAGATCCATCCATGTTTTTGCCAATAAGATTTCGTTCTTTGTTATGGCTGAGTAATATTCCTCTGTGTGTGTGTGTGCGTGTGTGTGTGTGTGTATCACATCTTCTTTATCCATTCATCTGTCGATGGACAGTTGGGTTGCTTCTGTATCTTCACTATTGTAAATAATGCTGCAATAAAAGGGTGCATATGACTTTTCAAATTAGTGTTTTCATATTCTTTGGGTAAATAAATACCCAGTAGTGGAATTATCGGATCTTATGGTACTTCTATTTTTAATTTTTTGAGGAACCTCCGTATTGTTTTCCACACTGTCCACACCAGTTGGCATTCCCACCAATAGTACATGAGGGTTCCTTTTTCTCCACATCCTTCCCAACATTCATAGTCTCCTGTGTTTTCTATTTTGGTCATTCCGACAGGTATGAGATGACATCACATGGTGATTTTGACTTACATTTCCATGATGATGAATGATGTTGAGCATCTTTTCATGTGTCTGTTAGCCTTCTGTATGTCTTCTTTGGAAAAATTCTGTTCATGTCTTCTGCCCATTTTGATAGGATTATTCATTTTTTGTTGTTGAGTTGTATAAATTCTTTATAAATTTTGGATACTAACCCTTTAACAGATATATAATTTGCCAGTATCTTCTCCCATTCAGTAGGCTGTCTTTTTGTTTTAATGAGGGTTTCCTTTGCTGTGCAGTCTTTTATTTTGATGTAGTTACAATGTTTATTTTTGCTTTTGTTTCCCTTGCCTCAAGGAGACATGTCTAGAAAAATGTTGCTTTGACTGATGTCAAAGAAATTACTGCTTCTGTGCCCTCTTCTAGGATTTTTATGGTTTAAAGTCTCACATTTAGGTCTTTAATCAATTTTGAGTTTATTTTTGTGTATGGTGTAAGAAAGCGGTCCAGTTTCATTCTTCTGTATTATAGCTGTTGAGTTTTCCCAACACCATTTGTTGAACAGATTATCTTTTTCCCGTTGCATATTCTTGCCTCTTTTGTCATAAATTAACTGACCATATAATCATGGGTTTCTTTCTGGATTTTCTATTCCGTTCCCTTGCTCTATCTGTCTATTATTGTGCCAGTGCCATATTGTTTTGATTATTGCAATTTTGTAGTATATCTTAAAATCTGAAGTTGTGATACCTCCAGTTTCATTCTCTTCCTTTTCAAGATTGCTTTGGCTATTTGAGGTCTCTTATGATTCCATCCACATTTTAGTATCATTTGTTCTAGTTTTGTGAAAAATGCTGTTGGTATATTCATAGGGATTGAATTAAATCTATAGATTGCTTTGGACAATATGGACATTTTAACAATATTAACTCTTCTAATGCATGAGCATGGAATACCTTTCCATGTGTTGATGTCACCTTCAATTTTCAATGGATGCTTTTAAAGTTTCACCATTATGTATGATCCTTGATCTTGATTCTTTGAAGAGATCCTCTATCAAATAAAAAAGTTCCTTTCTCATCCTAGTTTGCTCAAGTGTTAGCTCAAATGGGTTTTACATTTTAGCTATTGGTTTCTATGCATCTACTGAGATGATTTTTTGAAAGGCAGCATAAGACAGAAGAGAAAAAGCTCTAGAACCAGTAAATAATATACTCCAAAATATAAATAGAACACAAGCAAGCCTAAAAATAAATATGCCAAAAGTTCACAGTAATGCCTTCTAGTTGGTAGGATTATGGGTTTGTGTTTTGTTTTGTTTTCTTTGCTCCCATTTCTAACTTTTATTTTCCGAATTTTCTACAGTGACTAGTTAGGTACAAATCCTGACTCTACTACCTACTAATTGCATTATCTTCAACAAGTTATTTATCCTTTCTTTCAGTTTCTTCACCTATAAAATGAGGAGGTATAATAGTACTTAAGACAAATGACTATTTTGAAGATTAAACAAACTAATATAAAGGATTTAGAAGAGTACCTATAATATAGAAGTGTTCAATAAATGTTAGCTATTTTTATAACAAATTGAATGACAGGGAAAATGAGAACCTGTGTTATACTTTGTAGAAGGAGTATTAGAAGTATAGTAATATTAATAGCTAACATTTTTTGTTCACTTCTTATGTGCCACGCACTGGGTTAAGTGTTTAACATGCATTATTACATATAATTCTTAGAGCAACTCTACTGGATACTATTAAAACATCAAAAAGATGTAAAAATTGATGATTTAAATTGATCAGTAACTTTCCCATGGTCACAGAACTAGAAAATAAGTGGCAAAGCTAGGCTTACAATTCAGCCTAGATGATGATCAATAATATATTTATAAGAAGGAGGAGGAGGAATAAGAAGAGAATAAGCAGAATAAAAAGGAAGAGAAAAAAACCAAACCCATTAACAGTAATCTAGTAATAATCTGTTATAGTGTTTTCTCTTGTTTTGTTAGTATTATTTCTACCATTCTGGTGTTTTAATACAAACAATAGCCAACAGGTATTGAGCTCCTATTCGCTATCTACCAAACACCATGGTAGGCTCTTTGCATACATTGTCTCACATAATTTTCACAACACTCGCATGAAGTTATAGTATTATATTTACAGAAAACTGAGTCACCAAGAGATTAATTTAACTGATCAAGGGTAAAAGAACTCACAAGTATCAGAGTCAGGATTTAAGCCCAAATGTGGGGGCGCCTGGGTGGCTCAGTCGTTAAGTGTCTGCCTTTGGCTCAGGTCATAATCCCAGGGTCCTGGGATTGAGCCCTGCATCAGGCCTCTGCTCAGGGGGGAGCCTGCTTCTCCCTCTCCCACTCCCCCTACTTGTGTTCCATCTCTCACTGTCTCTCTCTGTCAAATAAAATCTTTAAAATCAAATTTAAAGAAAATAAATAAATAAATAAACCCAAATGTGTTTGAATCCACTGTCTGTGCTCTTTCTCCTGTGATATGCTGCCTCTGTGCACTGTTGATTTTGGCCAGGATGAAGTTTCACTGAACCTAAAATCTCCAGGATGGAGACTAAAGAAGAGCAAACTGTTGGAATTTTGAAGTCCAATTCAGACATGTCATATATAAAGTGTGTGTGTGTTTAAGCTACATTACTGCATACAATAATGTAAGAAATACTTCATCGTGTAAAAAAACACTTCTTTTTTAAAATTTTCCATTACATACCTAAGAGGACAGTCAGTTGGCACACTCAAACTAAAGAGGACTGCTGAATTGAGAAAAAGAGCCAAAATAATAAATGGATCTGTTTTGTTGTCTCATGTTGTTGCTGGAAAGCAATTCATTCCTTTATGACTAGAGTCCTGAAACACTGAAGTATATCCAATTTATTTGTGTAAAATTTCAAAGTAAGTGATGAAAAAAAATGTATTCTAAATATATGTAATACTGAACTCATGAAACAAGTCAAAACACGAAATGCAAGGAAAAGCATCTCACTGCTGATACGACAGTAAAATAGTATCATTTTTTTGGTACCTATTAATATAGAATATGTATGAAGAGTACAAAAATATTCATATCATTTATCTATCAATTGCCCTCCTAGGAATTTATCCTAAGTAAGGAAAATGAAATATGGGTAACATTTCATACATGAAGATATTCATTACAGTGTTATTTATAACAACAGATAATGGAAAATAATCTTTATGCCCAAGAGAAAGGAAATGGTCCAATAGCATAAATATACAATCATGTTTATGAAGTTTTTATTGATAGAAAATTGCTTCTGATACTATTTATTTTATTTAAAAGCAAAACATAAAAATTTGTATATGGTAAAAAATTTAATTATGCTCCAAAAAATAAAGTAGGAAATAAAAAGCCTAGAAGTAAATATGCCAAAAAGTTAATGTTTGTTTCTAGATAGTATGATTTTGTGTGTGCTTTTTCTCTATTATAATTGTCTATATTTTCAAAATTTACTACATTGAGCATCAGCGAATCAAAAAAAGGAAAAATTAATTCAAAGAGATAAAAACAATATAAAGGAAAGAAAACAGAGTTAAAAGTCAAGACATATCATTTTCCCACTCTTATTGGCTGAAGTTTTGTCATGAGTATTTAAACAGAAAGATCTGTTTTCACATCACACAAGTATTTTGCTGCATCAATAATAAATTTCCACATAAGAATATTTATTACAAGTCTTTCAGAGAGAAACGTACTTTCTAATAAAAATACCTTGATGTTAGTTTACATAGACTCCTGCAAACACACTATTTGGCAACCACTTTTGGGGGTTTATATATCAGTCCTACAAGACAGCACCATACATTCCAAGTTTCATCACTTCTTACAAATGTCAAGGGAAATAACCAAAGAGCTAGACCTGTTAATATGGTATATTTGATGCTGTAATTTTTAACATTCATTTAATGGATTCAGACTTTGATGACTAATATTTCTTTTGCTTCCTAGCACTAAACCCTAAATAAGGTTCCTGACTAGATTACATTCATGAAGTTCTCATTTTAACGGAAATTAGAGAGATGGAAAAGATGATAGGAAGAGACATTATAAAAACAGACCTTACAAGTCAAACTTAATAGTAAAACCATTCTCTTTCATGTAGACAACCATGAAAACAAATATCCTGTGGGTGAGAGATATATATTGTATCTTTCTAGCAGATCTTTATGCCATCTTGAGACAGATTTCCATAACTGTATTATGTGATTACAGTTGATGAAGCAATGGCCCAAAGAAAGAGGATGATAAAGCATCACACTCCAGGAAACCAGATAAACATGTTCATGATTTCTAATTGTAACAACAGTAGAATAGCACTGGATATGAAGAGAGAAACCCAGAGAGTCAGAGTAAATATTGGTTCCTCCAACTTTAAAAATAAGCATTCATAGAAAAAACACCAACTCTCTTATAAGAATAACCCCTTGGAACACATTCATGTTACTTCCTTAACTGATAGGCAAGACTGCAAAAGAGGCTGTATGACTTTAGCATATAGTATAAAAATTGTAACACTCTGGAAGAGACATCTTAAACAACAAAAAGAACATACCTGTCATCAACTAGAAGAGCAAAGAATAAGAAACTGAAATTTATGAGTAACCTGTCCAAAAAACTATCTCACATAGTATAACTTAAGAAATACATTTTCCTAGGTACCTGGGTGACTCCGTGGGTTAAGCAATGGGCTCTTGATTTCAGCTCAGGTCAGGATCTCAGGGTTGTGAGATCGAGCCCTGTGTTGGACTTCATTCTGGGCATGGAGCATGCTTAAGATTCTTTCTCTCCGGGGCGCCTGGGTGGCTCAGTTGATTAAGCGACTGCCTTCAGCTCAGGTCATGATCCTGGAGTCCCGGGATCGAGTCCCGCATCGGGCTCCCTGCTCGGCAGGGAGTCTGCTTCTCCCTCTGACCCTCCTTCCTCTCATGCTCTCTGTCTCTCATTCTCTCTCTCTCAAATAAATAAATAAAATCTTTAAAAAAAAAAAAAGATTCTTTCTCTCCTTCTCTGTCCCTGCCCCCCCCCAAAAACATTTTCCCTGTCTAGTCAAACCACTCCTCACTATTCCTCCTAACCAGAGTAGCTATGTAAGAATATTATTTGTACAGAGACTAAAGTGCAAGAAAAACTGGGCTAAGAATTTAATGTGGCCCAAAGTTAAAGAACCATAATAATTTTAGAGCTTTAACTAACTCTCTATTTAGCAAAGATATGATTAGGATAGAGGATTCTATTGTTCGAAAAGTAATAGGTCTCATTTCTTATGATTTAGTCTATTTCTGGATGCAATATGCAAGCTGAAGGATGTGCATGTGCTGTGCATAAAGAGGAAAACAGTAAACCCCTTTGGGAAATTAGAAATCCTGGCAGATTATACTGCTTTTAAGAAAATGTTTCCCTTCCTTCATATGAATGGACTATATTGCTTCAGAATTATCATTTGTTTTTCAGTGGTGTATGTTACAACCGTAAGTTACTGACAGGAGACACCAATAGAAGAATAAGTGGTTGTATGTCTATCTCATGGTAGCAGAGAGAGCTTGATAGGGGACCCAAAGTTGGAGTGCCAAGACTCAGTCTTGTAGATGTGGCTAAAGTCTCCTGCTGTGAGTTATACTCTTAAGACTCGGTAACATAGACTTGGAAAATGCATTTTGATAATTACTAACTGTCTTATTGGAACAAGAGGATACTCCTATTGTCAGGTGAACCACTGGTTAGGGAAAGTGTAGGTTTTCCTAAGGTGGGTGAAGGGGAGAATATTGTTACTCTTACTGGGAAAAGCTGAAAAAGGAATTCTCTCATGGGAGTGTAAGTAAAACTAAGAAGCAAAGCTAAGAACTAAAGTTATGTCCTTAAGCAGCTTTCTGTGATGGATTTAACATTTTTTCCCACTTATCCCAAATCATGTTTAGCCAACAATATAGAGTTCTCCCATCTATTTAATTCATTCCAGTTAACCCTTAAACTTCATTAAACATTACATACACCTGTGTCATTACAGTCATGTGCCAGTGGTGGTGTAGAGAATTAAGAGAATAGACAGTAAATTGGAGTGACTCTTCCTTGCACCCCTCTCCTGCTGAAGGCAGCATGCCAGTAACAGGAGTTAATCTAATCCCTAAATTCCAGACACTGACCACTGCCAGAAAAATGAATCTAATTGAAGTTGAGAAAAATGGCGAGAAGTAAGCAACCAATTGAAAGAGGAAACAGAATGGACTGACTTGGGAGGGAAAAATTAAACCAACCCTCCCTTTCTCCCAAGTATACTAGAAAAAGATGACCTGTTGGAAGAAGGCAGATAAATATTCAGTTATAAGCCTACGCTTTCATCTGCTTAAAAAAGTCATATCACTATATGTACAAAGTTTGTGCACTTTTCCATGACTAGCTGTCTTAATAAAACAGAATGATAAATGATTTCTTAGGATTAGATGTTTATTAAGGCATATACATTTAGTTCTATTTTCATCAATACTCTCTCACTCAAAATATTTGAACAGGATTATAAAAAAACATACGCTGTTTGAAAATATAGATAAAGAAATTGTGGTTACAGACAGATTAATATGATCAGAATGAAAGAAAAATTAGTACACAGAAATATAAGCCAAAAAATTTAGCGAGTGCTGTAAAACTGATTCTGAGTTTCCCAACAGATTAAAAAAAAAGGGGGGGGGAAATAGGATGAGTTACAAGAATCATTATTTTTAAGATATAAACACCTTCTTGTACAAAAGAAGAAAAGCTTTTTCTGAAACTGAGGCCTGCGAGAAATGTCCCTCACAGATCTTTATAAAGAAAAGTAATATAGAGAACACACTCTATAATAAAAATAGTAAGTCACTTTCAATGGTTCCTCAAGGAAACCCAGCACATTATACTAATTCTTCAATCAGTAAAGAACACTTTCTGTTCTCAGATAATCTATTTGTATCATTTAATGACCACCAGATAACAAAAGCCAGCAAATTATACATATTTCTGTATATCTCTTAGAACTATATCATTGCTAGAGATATACCAGAATATATTCCTAATCTGATCATTATACTGACATTTCTAAAGCAAAACAAAAGCATAATATTCTTACCAAACCACACTGAAGATATCCAATATTTCCCTCAATATTTCCTCACCTGTGATTCTTTCACGTTTTCAACAGTAAAGTTGAACCAGACTCGGAAGCGTGGATTACAGGTATCCGGCCTAATGAATAAGTCATACTCAAATTCAGAGACCTGGTCTACCCATCCAAGGTTACCTGGTGATAGAAATTAAAAGAACTGTGTTTTGATAGAAGTTCAGGCAGCTCAATAGCACATACATTTAAATATTGTGAACTCTGAAAGCAACATTTGTCATTATTCAGTATTTCTAGGATCAGCATTCACAATCTATAAGGCTGCCAACTCTGAATACAGCCCAGGATAAGAGAAGCATTCCAGCTAGTCCGTGCTGGGGTACAAACAACTCTTCTAGTACTTATCATTCAGATCTGTTTGTGCTACGAGTGACAGTTATTAAACGGGGATGTTCCATGGAGCATGTGGCAAGCCCCAATAAACACAGGAAGAATCACAACCAAACTTCAGTTTCCTAGTTAGAAAAAAGGACAATAATACTTTATGTATTTTGTATTAAACTTTATACAAACTATGTCTACCTCTAATTTAATTTATTTCTCACAACAATGCTAAGCAATTTGTACTATTTTTGGTAATTTCCGAACTTCTATCAGAACATGTTAAAGGATATGTAGAGTAAGGTTTAAAACAAAAATTAGAAGTAGTTGCTCCATAAGAATAATGACAAATTCACAACGACCATGAAATAAATTTCCATTTTCTCCACCAACAGAACAGTTATTTCAAAAATGTAGGTTTCAGGAGGAGCAAGACGGCAGAGGAGTACGAGACCTAAATTTCGTCTAGTCCCAGGAATTCAGCTAGATAGGAATCAAACCATTCTAAACACCTACAAACTCAACAGGAAATCGAAGAAAAGAATAGCAGGAACTCTTAAACAGAAAAGCAACCACTTTCTGGAAGATAGGACGTTCAGAGAAGTGAATCCAAGGCGATATCTGGTATATGTGCTGCCGAGGCGATATTTGGGAAGATAGAGGGTGGGGGAGGGGGCCTCCATAAGCCACTACTGTCAAGTGATAGAGCAGCCGAGCACAAAATCAGAAATTTTAAAAGTTGGCTCTGGGGTAAGGGACGTCGCTCCAGTGGCTAAGCGGGGGTGAAACACTCGCTGGGGCACTGTGGTCTCAGGACCCTCTGCATCACAGAAAGACGGGGGTACCTGGGTATGGCAGAACTCCCAGGTATCAGAGCATGGAACTGGCTGCAGAGACGGAGTTGAGGAGTGGGCTTTCAGCTTGGGTTTGCCATAAACAGAAATCCGTAGCACAGTCGGGCCAATGCTCCTCAAGCAGGGACCCAAAAAGCAGCAGATACAAGGAGACAGCCCTTCCTCCCCCTGGGAGGAGCGGCGCAGGAGTACACCGCAGGAATTTGCTAGGTTTGGAGAATCCAAAAGGGGTAGGGTGCCAGAGATAGAAACGCTTGGTCACAGGCCGGGTGAGCACGGAGTGCGGCTGGAGACTGGGGAGCCGGGAGTGATGATGGCTTTTCTCTAGGGGCTCACTGAAGAGAGGGGCCCCAAGCTCTCGGCTCCTCCGGGGCACAGACTGGGAGGCCGCCATTTTCAATCTCATCCTCCAAAGCTGTACCGGAACCTTGCAGGGAACAAAAGCTCCCCAGAACAAACTCAAGCAGATTACTTAGCCAGGAGCCCAGAAAGGGTGGGGCAATTCCGCCTCCAACAAAGACATTTGAGAACCACTACAACATGTCCCTCCCCAAGAAGATAAGCAAGAACAGCCCGCCAAGACCAAGTTTACCGATCAATAAGAACAGCAGAACTCCAGCGCTAGGGGAATACTGCACATAGAATTCATGGCTTTTCTGCCATGATTCTTTAGTCTTTCAAAGTTAATTTTTTTAATTTTCTTTTTTTTTTTTTCTTCTTCCCTTTTTCAACCAATATCTTATCAATCGCTTTTTTTAAAAATCTTTTTTATTTTTCATTTTTAGAGTCATATTGTATCCCTTCATAGTAGTTGACCTTACTTTTGGTATAAATATATAAGTTGTACTCTCTTTAAAATTTTGGGATACAGTTTCTTCCAAAGACCAAAATATACCCTAAATCTCTATTGTATGGCTTTGTTTGAGTCTCCTGCCTAATCACATTCTCTCTCTTTTTTTCTTTTTTTAAATCCTCTTCCTTCTTTCTTCAAACACTTTCTTATCTTATCAATTCCTATATAAAATCTTCTATAATTTTCATCTTTACAGTCATATTCCATCCCTCCATCGTATTTACCCTTACTTTTGTACATATATAAGTTTTCCATTCTTTAAAATTTTGGGAGTCACTTTCTCCTAACAAACCAAAATATGCCCAAAATATACTGTATGGCACTGATCTATGCACCAGCTTCATCATATTTGATCATATTCTGTTATATTTGTTTGTTTGTTTTCTATTTTTTCTTTATTTCCCTTTCTTTTCCCATGGTTTCAGGTCTCTTCTGATTTGTTTAGTGTATATTTTATTGGGGTCACTGTTAGCCAGTTAGCATTTTGTTCTCTCATTCATCTATTGTCCTCTGGACAAAATGAGAAGACTGAAAAAATAGCCTCAAAAAAAAGAACAGGAGGCAGTACTGACTGCCAGGGACCTAATCAATATGGACATTAGTAAGATGTCAAAACTAGAGATTAGAATGATGATTTTAAAGATACTGGCTGGGCTTGAAAAAAGCATGGAATATATTAGAGAAATGCTTTCTAGAGAAAAAAAAAAGAACTAAAATTTAATCAAGTTGAAATTAAAAAGGCTATTAATGAGGAGCAAATAAAAATGGAAGCTCTAACTGCTAGGATAAATGAGGCAGATGAGAGAATTAGTAATATACAAGACCAAATGATGGAAAATAAAGAACCTGAGAAAAAGAGAGATAAACAACTACTGGATCACGAGGGCAGAATTCGAGAGAGAAGTGATACCATAAGACAAAACAATATTAGAATAATTGGCATCCCAGAAGAAGAAGAAAGAGAGAGAGGGGCAGAAGGTATACTGGAGCAAATTATACCAGAGAACTTCCCTAATTTGGGGAAGAAAACAGGCATCAAAATCCAAGAGGCACAGAGAACCTCCTCAAAATCAATAGAAATAGGTCAACACCCCCACATCTAAGGGCAAAACTTACTGGTCTCAGACACAAAGACAAAATCCTGAAAGCAGCTCGGGAGAAGAGATATGTAACCTACAATGATAGAAACATTAGATTGGCAACAGACTTATCCACAAAAACCTGGCAGGCCCGAAAGGACTGGCAGGATATATTCAGAGCACTAAATGAGAAAAATATGCAGCCAAGAATACTATGTTCAGCTAGCCTGTCATTGAAAATAGGAGAGATAAAAAGCTTCCAGGACAAACAAAAACTAAAGGAATTTGAAAACATGAAACCAGCCCTACAAGAAATCTTGAAAGGGGTCCTCTAAGCAAAGAGAGAGCCTAAAAGTAACATAGACCAGAAAGGAATACAGACAATATACAGTAACAGTCACCTTACAGGCAATACAATGGCAATAAATTCATATCTTTCAAGTTACCCTGAATGTAAATGGGCAAAATGCCCCAATCAAAAGACACAGGATATCAGATTGGATAAAAAAACAAGACCCATCGATATTCTGTTTTCAAGAGACTCATTTTAGACCCAGAGACACCCCCAGATTGAAAGTGAGGGGGTGTAAAAACATTTAACATGCTAATGGACACCAAAAGAAAGCTGGGGTGGCAATCCTTATATCAGACAAATTAGGTTTTAAACCAAAGACTATAATAACAGATGAGGAATGATACTATATCATACTTGAAGGGTCTATCCAACAAAAAGATGTAACAATTGTAAATATCTATGCCCCTAACATGGGAGCACCAAATTATATAAGCCAATTAATAACAAAAGCAAAGAAACATATCGACAATAACATAATAATAGTGGGGGACTTTAACACCCCCCTCACTGAAATGGACAGATCGTCTAAGCAAAAGATCAAAAAGAAAATAAAGACTTCAAATGACACAGTGGAACAAATGGAGTTCACAGATATATTCAGAACATTCCATCCCAAAGCAACAGAATACACATTCTTATCTAGTGCCCATGGAACATTCTCCAGAATAGATCATATCCTGGGTCACAAATCAGATCCCAAAAGATTGGGATCATTCCCTGCTTATTTTCAGACCACAGTGCTTTGAACCTAGAACTCAATCAGAAGAGGAAAGTCGGAAAGAACTCAAATACATGGAGGCTAAAGAGCATCCTACTAAAGAATGAATGGGTCAACCAGGAAATTAAAGACGAATTAAAAAACATCATGGAAACAAATGAAAATGAAAACACAACTGTTCAAAACCTTTGGGATGCAGCAACGGCAGTCCTAAGAGGAAAGTATGTAGCAATAGAAGCCTTTCTCAAGAAACAAGAAAAGTCTCAAATGCACAACCTAACCCTACACCTAAAGGAGCTGGAGAAAGAACAGCAAATAAAGCCTAAACCCAGCAGGAGAAGAGAAATAATAAAGATCAGAGCAGAAATCAATGAAATAGAAACCAAAAGAACTGGGGCGCCTGGGTGGCTCAGTTGGTTAGGCAACTGCCTTCGGCTCGGGTCATGATCCCAGGGTCCTGGGATCGAGCCCCACATCGGGCTCCCGGCTCAGCGGGAAGCCTGCTTCTCCCTCCCCACTCCCCCTGCTTGTGTTCCTGCTCTCGCTGTCTCTGTCTCTGTCAAATAAATAAATAAAATCTTAAAAAAAAAAAAAAAAGAAACCAAAAGAACAGTAGAACAGATCAACGAAACTAGGAGCTGGTTCTTTGAAAGAATTAACAAGATTGATAAACCCCTGGCCAGACTTATCAAAAAAAAAAGAGAAATGACCCAAATAAATAAAATCATGAATGAAAGAGGAGAGATCACAATCAACACCAAAGAAATAAAATTAATTATAAGAACATATTATGAGCAACTATATGCCAGCACATTAGATAACCTGGAAGAAATGGATGCATTCCTAGAGATGTATCAACTACCAAAACTGAACCAGGAAGAAATAGAAACCCTGAACAGACCTATAACCACTAAGGAAATTGAAGCAGTCATCAAAAATCTCCCAACAAGCAGAACCCAGGGCTAGATGGCTTCCCAGGGGAATTGTACCAAACATTTAAAGAAGAATTAATACCTATTCTTCTGAAACTGTTCCAAAAAATAGAAATGGAAGGAAAACTTCCAAACTCATTTTATGAGACCACCATTTCCTTGATCCCAAAACCAGACAAAGACCCCATCAAAAAGGAGAATTACAGACCAATATCCCTGATGAACATGGATGCAAAAATTCTCACCAAAATACTAGCCAATAGGATCCAACAGTACATTAAAAGGATTATTCACCACGACCAAGTGGGATATATCCCTGGGCTGCAAGATTAGTTCAACATCCACAAATCAATCAATGTGATACAATATATTAATAAAAGAAAGAACAAGAATCATATGATCCTCTCAGTAGTTGCAGAAAAAGCATTTGACAAAGTACAGCATCCTTTCTTCATCAAAACTCTTCAGAGCATAGGGATAGAGGGTACATACCTCAATATCATAAAAGCCATCTATGAAAAACCCACACGACTATCATTCTCAGTGAGGAAAAAATGACAGCTTTCCCCATAAGGTCAGGAATGCGGCAGGGATGTCCACTATCACCACTGCTATTCAACATAATATTGGAAGTCCTAGCCACAGCAATCAGACAACAAACAGAAATAAAAGGCATCCAATTCGGCAAAGAAGAAGTGAAACTCTCACTCTTTACAGATGATATGATACTTTATGTGGAAAACCCAATAAGACTCCACCCCAAAACTGCTAGAACTCATACAGGAATTCAGTAAAGTGGCAGGATATAAAATCAATGCACAGAAATCAGTGGCATTTCTATACACCAACAACAAGACAGAAGAAAGAGAAATTAAGGAGTCGATCCCATTTACAATTGCACCCAAAACCATAAGATACCTAGGCATAAATCTAACCAAAGAGGCAAAGGATCTGTACTCAGAAAACTATAAAATACTCATGAAAGAAATTGAGGAAGACACAAAGAAATGGAAAAACGTTCCATGCTCATGGATTGGAAGAACAAATATTGTGAAGATGTCAATGCTAACTAGAGCAATCTACACATTCAATGCAATCCCTATTGAAATACCATCAACTTTTTTCAAAGAAATGGAATAAATAATCCTAAAATTTGTATGGAACCAGAAAAGACCCCGAATAGCGAGAGGAATGTTGAAAAAGAAAAGCAAAGCTGGTGGCATCACATTTCCGAACTTCAAGCTCCATTACTAAGCTGTAATCATGAAGACAGTATGGTACTGGCACAAAAACAGACACATAGATCAATGAAACAGAATAGAGAGCCCAGAAATGGACCCTCAACTCTATGGTCAACTAATCTTCGACAACACAAGAAAGAATGTCCAATGGAAAAAAGACAGTCTCTTCAACAAATAGTGTTGGGAAAATTGGACAGCCACATGCAGAAGAATGAAACTGGACCATTTCCTTATATCACACACAAAAATAGACTCAAAATGGTTGAAAGACCTAAATGTGAGAAAGGAGTCCATCAACATCCTAAAGGAGAACACAGGCAGCAACCTCTTTGACCTCAGCCCCAGCAACTTCTTCCTAGAAACATCGCCAAAGGCAAGGGAAGCAAGGGCAAAAATGAACTATTGGGACTTCATCAAGATAAAAAGCTTTTGCACAGCAAAGGAAACAGTCAACAAAACCAAAAGACAACCGACAGAATAGGAGAAGATATTTGCAAATGACATATCAGATAAAGGTCTATTATCCAAAATCTATAAAGAACTGATCAAACTCAACACCCAAAGAACAAAGAATCCAATCAAGGAATGGGCAGAAAGACATGAACAGACATTTTTCCAAAGAACACTTCCAAAACACACATGAAAAAGTGCTCAACATCACTCGGCATTAGGGAAATCCAAATCAAAACCTCAATGAGATACCACCTCACACCAGTCAGAATGGCTAAAATTAACCAGTCAGGAAACAACAGATATTGGAGGGAATGCGGTTGAAAGGGGAACCCTCCTACACTGTTGGTGGGAATGCAAGCTGGTGCAGCAACTCTGAAAAACAATATGGAGGTTCTTCAAAAAATTGAAAATAGAGGTACCCTATGACCCAGCAATTGCACTACTGGGTATTTACCCCAAAGATATAACTGTAGGGATCCGAAGGGGTACGCGCACCCCGATGTTAATAACAGCAATGTCCACAATAGCCAAACTATGGAAAGAGCCAAGAAGTCCATCAACAGATGAATGGATAAAGAAGATGTGGTATATATATACAATGGAATATTATGCAGCCATCAAAAGGAATGAAATCTTGCCATTTGCCACAACGTGGATGGAACTGGAGGGTATTATGCTGAGCAAAATAATCAATCAGAGAAAGACATGTATCATATGACCTCACTGATACGAGGAATTCTTAATCTCCAGAAACAAACTGAGGGTTGCTGGAGTGGTTGGGGGTGGGAGGGATGGGGTGGCTGGATGATAGACATTGGGGAGGGTATGTGCTATGGTGAACGCTGTCAATGGTGTTAAGACTGTTAAATCACAAACCTGTACCCCTGAAACAAATAATACATTATATGTTAAAAAAAAAAAAAAGAAGAAGAAGCTGGCAGGAAGGGAAAAATGAAGAGGGGGAAGTCGTAGGGGGAGATGAACCATGAGAGACTGTGGACTCTGAGAAACAAACTGAGAATTCTGGGGGGAGGGGTGAGGGATGGGCTAGCCTGGTGATGGGTATTAAAAAGGGCACAAACTGAATGGAGCACTGGGTGTTATACGCAAGCAATGAATCATGGAACACTACATCAAAAACTAATGATGTAATGTATGGTGATTAACATAACATAATAAAAAAAATTTTTTTTTTAAATGTAGGTTTCCAGAGGGGAGGTTGTGAGGGAGGGTGAAATAAGTAAAGGTGATCAAGAGTACATTTATCTTGATGAGCACTGAGTAATGTATAAAATTGCAGAATCATTACATTGTACACCTAAAACTAATATAACACTGTATGTTAATTATATTTCAATTTAAAAAAACAATATGTTTAAATTTAGGTGTGACATCCATTCCTTGTATCTCCTCTCTTTGACTTCTATTCTAATGAACATTGAATTGCCCATAATTGTCACAATGGGGTGGGATAAAAAATTAAAAAAGAGTCTGGTGAATTCCCAAGCCAGAGAATCAACATCTGAAGCAGAGTAAAGATGACTACAGACAGGAACAAGGAAACTGATTGAGAAATCAGTATTCTATTGCACCTGAAGAGCATAGCAATATCCTGCTTTAAAATAAACTCTAGGGTGTCTTTCTCCAAAAGAATACTCAGAATTAAACTTTACCCTTAAATAATACCAAAGTTTTCAATTAATTCTTTTACTAGTTCTACTGGCATATTACTTATTTTACTGAGCACCAATTGTGTTGTCACAGATGGAATACGAGCATGGGAATCAGCAGACTTGAATTCTACCTCAACTGACTCACTGTGCAACAATAGGTAAGTTATTTACCCTCTGAGGGCTTCATCTACTAAATGAGAATATTGAGTTAACTAATCTTGAAGGTTCCTTTCAGCTGTACCATTCTTTGGATCCCTGAATCTAGGATTAATCAGGCAGTGATCCAAGATAGTAAGACAATCTTCCCCTCAAAACCTTATCAATTAACCTTGGATAATTTTATCTGCTCTCTAAAATTTGGCCTACAAAGCCAGACTTATTCCTCCTTCCAAAACTGAAACAATCAGTTACCTCCAATTAAGAATACACACATTGAAAAAAAATATGCATTGATAGGAAAGTTCAAACATGAACTAATTAAAACCAAAAACTTTTATTTTACTTTTTCTAGTTTCAATTGTCTTCAGAATTCACAAGGAGATTCCTCAATTAAAATGGTTCTTTCAATTATTATCACGCAAAAATATTTGCTAAGCCCTATGTCACTGAGGGCAGAATACTTATTGCACAGTGGCATTGAACTTTCAATCAGAGATCTAGGCTCAAGTTTTACTTTTACCACTTACTGAATGACGTTGGAAAACTCAGTTAACTTCATCCAACCTCTGTTTTTACAACTATAAAGTAAGGATTATGTTAGTAAAAATATGAATATTTATCTCTTGGTAATTACTATGAATATTAATTTTCGATTAAAAATATTTTATGAGCATTTCTACATACCACATACTGTCCAAAATGACAGGTGTACTAAACTATTCAATTCTCACAACAACCCCTGTGAGGTACAAACCAATACTATCCTCATTTTACATTTGAGAACACCAAAGGACAAAGATATAAAATAACTTATCCAAAGTCATATAACCTGTAAGTAAGTAAGAGTCAGAGTCGGGATTTCAATTCCAGCAATATGACTCTAATCACTAGACTAACAGCTCCTCTACGTAACATAGATGGTTGGAAGAATACAGAGATAATACAAATTGAAAGTATATTATCAGTTATACTGATTAATGAAATTACTACCTTTAAAAAAAAACAAGAGGTAAAAAAAACACTACATTTTTAAAAATTTTATTATGTTATGTTAGACACCAGACATCATTAGTTTTTAATGTGGTGATCCACGATCCACTGTTTTCATATAACACCAGTGCTCCATGCAGTACGTGCCCTCCTTAATACGCATCACGGGGCTAACCAATACCCCCTCCCCACTCCCCTCTAAAACGCTGTTTGTTTCTCAGAGTCCATAGTCTCTCATGGTTCATCTCGCCCTCCGATTCCCCCCCCACACTTCATTTTTCCCTTCCTTCTCCTAATGTCCTCCATGCTATTCCTTATGATCCACAAATAAGTAAAATCATATGATAATTCACTTTCTCTGTTTGACTTATTTCACTTAGCATAATCTCCTCCAGTCCCATCCATATTGATGTAAAAGTTGGGTATTCATCGTTTCTGATGGCTAAGTAATATTCCATTCTATATATGGACCACATCTTCTTTATCCATTCATCTGTTGAAGGGCATCTCGGCTCTTTCCACACTTTGGCTATTGCGGACATTGCTGCTATAAACACTGGGGTGCATGTGGCCCTTCTTTTCACTACATCTGTGTCTTCAGGGTAAATAACCAGGAGTGAAATTGCTGGGTCATAGAATAGCACTATTTTTAATTTTTTGAGGAACCCCCACACTGTTTTCCAAAGTGGCTTTACCAACTTGCATTCCCACCAACAGTGTAAGAGGGTTCGCCTTTCTCCACAACCTCTCCAATATTTGTTGTTTCTTTCCCTATCCATTTTCGCCATTCTAACTGGTGTAAGGTGGTATTTTCAATGTGCTTTTAATTTGAATTTCCCTGATGGCTAATGATGATGAACATTTTTTCATGTGTCTGTTAGCCATTTGTATGTCTTCTTCAGAGAAGTGTCTTTTCATGTCTTCTGCCCATTTCTTGACTGCATTATTTGTTTTTTGGGTGTTGAGTTTGAGAAATTCTTTATAGATCTTGGATACTAGCCCTTTATCTGTACTGTCGTTTGCAAATATCTTCTCCCATTCTGTGGGTTGCCTCTTTGTTTTGTTGACTGTTTCCTATGCTGTGCAAAAGCTTTTAATCTTGATGAAGTCACAAAAGTTCATTTTTGCTTTTGTTTCACTACCTTTTGGAGATGTATCTTGAAAGAAGTTGCTGTGGCCGATGTCAGAGAGGTTACTGCCTATGTTCTCCTCTAGGATTTTGATGGATTCCTGTCTCACATTGAGGTATTTCATCCATTTTAAGTTTATATTTGTGTATGGTGTTAGAGAATGCTCGAGTTTCATTCTTCTGCATGTGGCTTTCCAATTTTCCCAGCACCATTTATTGAAGAGACTGTCTTTTTTCCATTGCATGTTTTTTCCTGCTTTGTCAAAGATTATTTGACCATAGAGTTGAGGGTCCATATCTGGGTTCTCTATTCTGTTCCATTGGTCTGGATGTCTGTTTTTCTGCCAGTACCATGCTGTCTTCGTGATTACAGCTTTGTAATATAGCTTGAAATCAGGCAACGTGAAGCCCCAGGTTTGTTTTTCTTTTTCAACATTTCCTTGGTGATTCGGGGTCTTTTCTGATTCAATACAAATTTTAGGATTGTTTGTTCCAGCACTTTGAAAAATGTCATTGGAATTTTGATCGGGATGGCATTGAAGGTATAGATTGCTCTGGGTAGCACAGACATTTTAACAATGTTTATTCTTCCGATCAATGAGCATGGAATGTTTTTCCATCTTTTTGTGTCTTCTTCAATTTCTTTCATGAGTGTTTTGTAGTTCCTAGAGTATAGATCCTTTACCTCTTCAGTTAGGTTTATTCTGAGGCATCTTATCATTTTTGGTGCCTAGGGAAATGGAATCGATTCTCTAATTTCTCTTTCTACAGTTGCTTTGTTAGTGTATAAGAAAGCAACTGATTTCCGTGCATTGATTTTGTATCCTGCCACATTACTGAACTGCTGTATGAGTTCTAGTAATTTGGAGGTGGAGTCTTTGGGTTTTCCACATAAAGTATCATGTAATCTGTGAAAAGAGAGAGTTTGACTTCTTCTTTGCCAATTTGAATACCTTTCATTTCTTTTTGTTGTCTGATTGCTGTTGCTAGGACTTCTAGTACTATGTTAACAATAGTGGCGAGAGTGGGCATCCTTGATGTGTTCCTGATCTTAAGGGAAAGGCTCTCATCTTTTCCCCAATGAGGATGATAGTCGCTGTGGGTTTTTCATAGATGAATTTCATGAACTCGAGGAATGTTCCCTCTATCCCTATACTCTGAAGAGTTTTTATCAGGAAAGGACACTATCTTCTTTGCCATCTAAATGTTACTGGTTGAGAAATTAAACATTAATGTACATTTCAACATTTAAAGGAAAATTTTTATTTTGTTTTTAATTCCGGAACAATATTAATGGGTTTTGATAAATAATAACATGTCTTAAAATTGCTACTATAAATGCTATCTAATAATAAGGCAACATTTGTGTCTAAAACTTTACACTTTCAAAATTAATTGACATGTTTATTTTATTAAAGCCTCACCATGATCCCATGATAAGTAATTAAAACTCATAGATGTTTAGTGCTTTGTTGAGTTCATACTTTAAGCACCAGGGCAACACCTTGAAATAAAGATTTCTGACTCCATTGTGCTATCTTTGGAATATACCATAGCCACAGTCAATACATTCATCCATCTATTCAGTCAGTTATTAATTCAAAAAGTACCATGTTATGTGTTGTAAGATAGAACAGATAATAAATCAAACAGATACAGTCTTTGCTTTCACTAAGTTTATAATCTCAAATAATAATAAGCATCTGGACTTTGATCTCATGTCACTGTCATATTGACCTTCATTACCATTCCTATGAGGAATATCTTCTCTGTGTGTATAAATAAACAATTCTTTCTTCATATTACCTCTAATATCTCAACAAAGTGCCAATTTTTGACCTTCTGAAAATGGCTTTTTGTAAATAAACTGACAATGCCTCTATATCATTTGGTTCCCTTCCACTTATATGAAAAGCAAGAAAGAAAACAAACAGAAATTCAAAATACAGGACAAATAAAATATAGATTTTAAACACAAGTATGTCAGTAAGTGTGTTAAATACAAATTGACTAATTATCACAGATAAAGACAAAACTTTTATTCTGGATGAAAAAATTAACTATATATTGTTTATACATACAACTTTACATTTAAGAGCATAGAAAGACTGAATAATAAAGGAATGAAAAAGTTATATGAGGAAAGCACTCTGAAAACAAGTTAATGTAGCTATATTTGTATCAGACAAGGTAGGCTTTAAATCAAGAAACATTACTAGAAATGAATGGGGATATTTCATGATGAAAAAAAAAAGGATAATTCCATCAAGAAAATAAAAAATCTTAGAGGTATGTACATCTATTAACAGATCTCCAAAATGTGTAGGTAAAATTTGATAAAATAGAAGATAGGAACAAATTCAGAATTACACTGAGAAACTTCAACACACCAAAACCACAAACTGAGCAAAATCAAAAAAATAGTCAGAAAGAATGGAGACAATTTGGCTCATCATTCTAATTATGAAACACTTCATATTTATACAACTATGTGTGTGTGTATGTATTCTTTTCAAATGAATATGATACATTTACCAAAATTGATCATATAATGGTCCATAGAGTAAGTCTCAAAAAATTTCAAAAGAAAAAAAAAAAACAAATTTCAAAGGAATTTATACTATACTGCATATGTACTCATATCATAGTTATAGTACTTTAAATAAGTTATATATAATAAATATATGACAATATGGGATGTAGCTAAATCCATTCAAAAATAGAAATACATACACATATACATACACATAAATATAGATGATCCATTTTCATTGATTTATATATATGTCTGAAAATAAATTATCTAAGCTTACAACATAAGAAACTTTAAAAACTTATTATATTTTGGGCGCCTGGGTGGTTCATTCATTAAGCGTCTGCCTTCAGCTCAGGTCATGATCCCAGGGTCCTGGGATTGAGCCCTGCATCAGGCTCCCTGGTCCACAGGAAGCTTGCTTCTCCCTCTCCCACTACCCCTGCTTGTGTTCCCTCTCTCGCTGTGTCCCTCTCTGTCAAATAAATAAGTAAAATCTTTTTTAAAAGTATTATATTATTAATATAATAGTTAAAAGGGAACAGAGAATTGAAAACAGTAAATAGTAATATTATCTGTTCTATTTTACAAAACATAACATGGTATTTTTGAATGAATAACTGATTGAACAGATGAATGAATATTGAATATTGATGTGGCTATGGTATATTTTATTTCAAGATCTCACCCTGGGGGCGCCTGCGTGGCTCAGTCGTTAAGCGTCTGCCTTCGGCTCAGGTCATGATCTCAGGGTCCTGGGATCGAGTCCCACGTCGGGCTCCTTGCTCAGCGGGGAGTCTGCTTCTCCCTCTCCCACTCCCCTTGCTTGTGTTCCCTCTCTTGCTGTGTCTCTCTCTGTCAAATAAATAAAATCTTAAAAAAAAAAAAAAAAGATCTCACCCTGGTGCTTTAAAGTATGAATTTAATGAAGCACTAAACATTTCTGATTTTCAATAGTAATAGTAAAAGAGAATAATATTACATAACTGTTATGCATCAAACAAGCAAAAGAAAAAGGCAACAAACATATAATGAACTATTTATGGCAATACATTAAAAAATACAGAAAAATACATGAAATACACAATTTCTTATAAGAACAAACCCAACTAAAAAAATCAATCCAATTGATGAATCCAATTCATTTTAACAAAATGAAAAACAAATATGTTGTATCAATAAAAGCAGAAAAAGTATTTGATAAAAAAAATAACATCTCTACTTTTGGCACAGGCATGTTGGAGTAACCATTAAGAGATTAGCCCCACTGTAAAGAATTATAAAGCAGATAAAATATATGAAACAACTCTTTTCAGGCATTAGAAAATAAGCAACATTATACAGCAATACCAGAAAAGAGACATTCACAAGATGAGCTCCCACACTAGTATGTTGAAGCAGGTGAAATCTGTGGAGTACGTCATCAGACAGTAGGAAAATATACATGGTGGTGGTGGTGGTGAATGGGTAAACCAGAAAACTCTGAGATCATTTCCTATAAGTCTAAGGCTCAAAGCTAGGCAGGCACACACACACAGTGAAACTACATTAGTTTTATCAACTCTAACATACTATAATGTTGAAAGCAAAACAGATATACTAGAGATAAAACTATGCTGGGTAGTAGAGTGTGGGGAACCCAGTACAACCAGAATTGAAGAACTTTTGCCCCTGTAGGCATAAGACCCAGTTGATAGGGGCGCCTGAGTGGCTCAGTTGTTAAGCGTCTGCCTTCGGCTTAGGTCATGATCTCAGGGTCCTGGGATCGAGCCCTGCATCGGGCTTCCTGCTCCGCGGGAAGCCTGCTTCTCCCTCTCCCACTCCCTCTGTTTGTGTTCCCTCTTTCGCTGTGTCTCCCTCTGTCAAATAAATAAATAAAAAAAGACGCAGTTGATATACCAGTAGGGACATCCCGAAGCAATAAAAACCATGCCCTGAGGAAAAATTATTCTATATTTTCCCTAATAAAATGGAAAAACAACCCCTGATAAAATCTCCATAGGAGACAAAGTTTGGGCCCAAGTTAAAATAGTTTGGAAATGCCTAGGTTTTCCACCAGATCTACATCAATGAAATTTAAAACCATGCATACAGAAGTTTAAGGTGATCAGCCTTGAAATAAGCAAATGAACTGCCTTCTACAATAAACACTAATACACTCAAAAAGATAACAAAATCAACTCTCTAAAATGTATCTTTGATTCTGTCCATTGTACAATCAAAACATACGAGACACTCAAAGATATGTATCACCCATAATCAAAAGGGTGAAGGGAAACAATATAAATCCACACTGACATCAGTTGTACTATTTAGCAGAAAAAACCCTTTAAATCTATTATTATAAATATTGTCAAAGAACAAAAACATGTTAATAGAATTAAAGAAAACTGTAATTTTCATATTTAAAAAATATGGAATTTCTAAAGAAATAGAAATGCCTATAAACACCAAACAAAAATTCTTTAAGTAAAAAGCACAAACCTGAAATGAAAAATTAAGTGGATGGACTTAACATTAGATTAGAGAGGGTGAACAGTCAATGAACTTGAAGACAGATGAATTTAAAAAATCATGTGATCTGAAGAATTGAGAGAAAGAAACCTGAAGAAAAATTAACTGAGGCCTAGAAACTTGTGGAATAACAAATGGTCTACAACACATGTAAATGGGTCTGAGAAGAAAAGAATGAGCAGATAGAAGAAAAAAATTGTTTTTAATCATGCCAAAAATTTCCCAAATATAAATTTAAAAATGACTTAGATACCTTTGAATCTCAAAAAACCTTATGCAGAATAAACAGAAAGAAAACTCAACCTAAGTACATAATAGTCAAATTGATAAAAGCCAAACAGAAACAGAAAATATTAAAAGCAACCAGAAGAAAAGCCATAAAAAATAGATGTGAACAACACCAAGAACAACAATTGACTTCTAAAAATAACCATTAACTACTTTTTATGTATTTATTTATTTATTTTGCTTTTTATTTTTATTTTTTTAATTAACATATGATGTATTATTTGTTTCAGAGGTACAAGTCTGTGATTCATCAGTCATACACAATTCACAGCCCTCACCAGAGCATGTACCCTCCCCAATGTCCATCGCCCAGCCACCCCATCCTTCCCACCCCCCTCCATTCCAGCAATCCTCAGTTTGTTTCCTGAGATTAAGAGTCTCTTATGGTTTGTCTCCCTCTCTGGTTTTGTCTTGGTTCATTTTTCCCTCCCTTCCCCTACGATCCTTTGGCCAACCGACACATAAAAAAGTGCTCAACATCACTCGGCATCAGGAAAATACAAATCAAAATCTCAATGTGATACCACCTCACACCAGTCAGAATGGCTAAAATTAACCAGTCAGGAAACGACAGATGTTGGTGAGGATGTGGAGAAAGGGAACCCTCCTACACTGTTGGTGGGAATGCAAGCTGGTGCAGCCACTCTGAAAAACAATATGGAGGTTCTTCAAAAAATTGAAAATAGAGGTACCCTATGACCCAGCAATTGCACTACTGGTACTTACCCCAAAGATACAAATGTAGTGATCCAAAAGGGCACATGCACCCTAATATTTATAGCAGCAATATCCACAATAGCCAAACTATGGAAAGAGCCTTGATGTCCATCAACAGATGAATGGATAAATAAGATTTGATATATGTGTATATATATATGTATTATACAATGGAATATTATGCAAGCATCAAAAAAAATGAAATCTTGCCATTTGCAACATCGTGGATGGAACTAGAGAGTATTAAGCTAAGTGAAATAAGTCTATCAGAGAAAGACAGTTATCATATTATCTCACTGATATGTGGAATTTGAGTAACCATTAACTTCTAAAAAGAACATCTAAAGTGATGAAAGAACAAAACTCTCAACCCAGAATTCAATATCCAGTGAAAACATACTTAAAAATGAGAGTAAAATAAAATATTCTCAGATTAGTTAAAATTGAGAGAATTCATTACCAACAGACATGTACTATATGTAAAGCTAAAAGAGGGAAAATTATATTAAATAGAGCTAATACCTATAAGAATAAATAAATATCATTAAAAATACTAAATAATTGCATAAATTTAAAAGACTGCTTTTATTTGTCTCATAATTTTCTTATGCAGTAATTCTTCAAGCTTTTAAAAATGGTATTTTAAAGTCACTTTACAAAGTACAGAGAAGCAGAATATATGGCAAAATACCAACAAGAGTTGAAATGATAAATAGAATTAGACTGAAATGAGGTAACTACATTTGTGAGATGGAAACTACAAAGTAGGAATAACTTTGAGAACAAAAAGGAAGTAGTAAATACAAGTTCAAGATACCAAACGTGAGGTATAAATTTGAAGTGGTAAAATAAGGACCTAAGAAAGGGTTTGGTAAGTTATCAAGACATGAGCAAGACATGAAAAAAATTAAATACATATTAATGTGCAAAAGTTACTCATCTGAAAAGGCTGTATATGGTATGATTCCAACCATATGACATTCTGAAAAAGGCAAAGCTATGGAGATCACAGGTTGGAAAAAAGAGAAATTAAAAGGCAGGGAACAGAGAATATATAGGGTAGTGAAAATATTCTGTATGACTATAATAATAGAAATGTATAATTATATATTATCCAAATAGAATATATAATACCAAGAGTGAACCCTAATATAAACTATGGAATTTGGGTGATTATGATGTGTCAATGTAGGTTTATTAGTTGTAACAAATACCTAAAATTACTCTAAAAAATAAATATTTAAACAAAATATTGTAAAAGTTTGATAAATTATGAGTGAATATTGTTTTAGAGCAATATAAATAGTTCTACTAAGAATCCAAAGAAAAACTTTTTTTTTATTATGAAGTCAGTAAAACAGTAACAAAGTAATAGAAACAGAAGGGTCAATAAGAAAATTAATGAAAAGATAGCTCATTTAAGCCCAACATATCAATAATTACATTAAATAGAACAGATATATGAATAGAGTAAGTATCCCAATAAAAAGCAAACATTGTTAAATGGGAATAAAAAGGCAGAGCCAACAAGATACAAGTAGTCTAAAATTTCAATAATTTTTTAAAGGATTTAACACTTCCTTTTTCCACCTATGAAAAAAGAATGATCCACGCTTAGACATATTATAAACTGTCAAAAGACAAAGACAAAAAGAATCTTTAACTCTGCAACAAAGAAGCAACTCATCACTTAAAAAGAATCCTTAATAAGATTAATGGCTGATTGGGGCACCTGGGTGGCTCAGTCGTTAAGCGTCTTCCTTCGGCTCAGGTCATGATCCAAGGGTCCTGGGATCGAGTCCCTCATCGGGCTCCCTGCTCGGCAGGAAGCCTGCTTCTCCCTCACCCACTCCCCCTGCTTGTGGTCCTGCTCTCACTATCTCTTTCTCTGTCAAATAAAGAAATAAAATCTTAAAAAAAAAAAAAAGATTAATGGCTGATTTATCATCATGAATAATGGAGGTCAGAAGGCAGTGGAATAACACAAAGTGCAGAAAGAAAACACTGTCAAACAAGAATTTGATAGCCAGCAAAAAATATTCTTCAAAAATGAGAAAGTTAAGACATTATCAGATCTTAAAATCTGCTCCACAAGAAATACTACTGGATATCCTTGTGGCTAAAATGAAAGAACAGTAGAGCATAACTGAAATCTACATGAAAAAATAAAAGAGCATCAGTAAAAATAACTATATAATAAAAGACAGTATAAATATTTTAGGATTGTAGATGTTTTTCTCCTACTGATATAAAAGACAACCACATAAAACAATCATTATAAATCTGTATAGAGTATATATAATCTATTCAGATGTAATTTGTATAACTGTATATATATGATATATGTATAGTATATATATTATTGAAAGTAACTTGTTATTAATTAGAACTACGCTGCTATCAATTAAATCAAGTTCATTTTAATCCTCAGGGCAAGTAAGGAAAGAAATTTTAAAATACAGTAAAAAAAAAATAGTAAAATCAGTAAGAAGGGAATTAAAATGGTACACTAGATAATATCTATTTAACACAAAGAAGGCAGTAATGGAGGAATAGATGGGGAAAGACATAAAACATACTGAAGGTGGCAGCAAAGTAATCTAAGCTTCTCAATAATTACAATAAATGTAAAAAGTTTAAACACTCCAATTAAAAGGCAGAAAATGTCAGAATAGATTTTTTTTAATGAACCAACCATATGCTGTCTGCAACAGATGCACTTTATTTTTTTCAAGATTTTTTTATTTATTCATTTGAGACAGAGACAGACAGCATGAGCAGGGGAGAGAGGCAGAGGGAAAAGGAGAAGCAGACTCCCTGCTGAGCTGCGAGCCTGATGCGGGGCTTGATCCCAGGATCCAGAGACCAAGACCTGAGTGAAGGCAGACACTTAACCATCTGAACCACTGGGCCACCCCGGAGATGCACTTTAGATACAAACTAACAACTAGATTGACAGTTAAAAGGAAGGAAAATAAACATACCAAACACAACAAAAGAAAGCTGGAACACCCATTCTAATATCAGAAAAATAAACATTAAGACAAAAGTTGTCAGAGGGGCACCTGGGTGGCTCAGTCATTAAGCGTCTGCCTTCGGCTCAGGTAATGATCCCAGGGTCCTGGAATCGAGCCCCGCATCGGGCTCCCTGCTCAGCGGGACGCCTGCTTCTCCCTCTCCCACTCCCACTGCTTGTGTTCCCTCTCTTGCTATGTCTCTCTCTGTCAAATAAATAAATAAAATCTTTAAAAAAAAAAAAAAGACAAAAGTTGTCAGAGACAAAGGAGGTATTTTATAATGACAAAAGAATCCAACAAGACATAACAAGTATAAATATACCCAACAACAGTCCCAAAATAAATAAAACAAAAACCACTCAGAATTAAACTATTTTTATATTAATTTTTCATATTGGGAGGAGGTCACTGATTTAAACGACATATGGGAATTTAAAACATAAAACCACTGCAGAGAACCACAGTTGCAATTTAGGAAGACCATCTTATCTGCTCTTATGTATTGAAAAGATCAAAAGCCTCAGACTAAGACAGATAGATTAGAATCCTAGCACCACTCCTTACTAGTTTTAAACTCTGGGAAAATTTAACTACTCTTGACCTCAGTTTTCTTGTCTGTCAAAGATAAAATATTTTCATGGTAGTGTTATTATCAAATGAGATTATTTACATAAATTACATAGCCAATGCTTAAGCCCAAAAGTATTTGAGTCACCTTTGAGTCTTAATATCATACTTAATAACTAAGTATACCCATCAAAGAATCCTTTCAACTATATCTATACTCCTAACACTTTGCATTACTTGCACAGGTATCACTTTGATCCAAGCTACTATATTCTCCCACCTGGATTGTTTGTAACTGGTCTCCTTGTCTGCTCCCCTCTATTCTATTTTCAACACAATGTTCTATTTTCAACACAATAGACAAAGTAATCTTCCCAAAACATAAAAGAGATCATGTCACACCCTGTTCAAAACCCTCAAGAGGTTTAGCACTTATTTCAAAGTAAACCTGATGATTCTAAAAGATTCTACATGAGGAGGGCTTGAGTGGCTCAGTCAATTAACCATCTGACTCTTGATTTCAGCTCAGGTCATCATCTCAGGGTCCTGGGATCGAGCCTCCCCGGCCCCCCATCATTCTCCACTCTCAGCTAGAAGTCTGCTTGAGGATTCTCTCCCTCTGCCCCTCCTCTTGCTCATATTCTCTCTATATCCCTCTTTCTATCTAGCTTTCTCTAAAATAAATTAAAAGTAAAAAATCAATTTATTTATTTTTTATTTATTTGTTTATTTATTTCTATGTGATCTATCTCCCTTTCACCTGTCTGGTCTTATCTCCTATTGTTTTAATACCACTTGACCTCCTTACTATTTCTCTTATTTGTCAGGCACACCCCACAAAGTTTTAAGGGATTGTCAATGGCTATTCCCTTTTCCTAAAATTCCCTTTCCCCACATTTTCGCATGGTTGAATCCCCAACATCATTCAAGTTATTGCCCAAATCTCCTTTCTTCAATGAGGCCAACCTGACCACCATATTTTATATTGAAAAACACTCTTTTACCACATTCCTGATTCATCTCACCTACTCTAAATTTTCTCACAGTGTCACCATATTCAATTATACCCTAAAAATTACTTATTTTTATGAGTATTGTTTATTTTTCTCCCCTCTGGTAAATATGTAAGCTCAGGAATGTTTTTGTTTGCCTTACCATTATACCCTCAGTACTACTATCTAGCCCAAATTGGGTACTCAATAAATATCTGTGCAATAAATGTAAACATAAAAGCCAATTCCCAAACACGTTAAGTAATATAAATAGCAGTTATTGTGGCAACATTTTGAAGGTCTATTTCAAAGCAGAACACATGCTGAGCACTGGAAATACAAACATGAATAAGTACTTGTCTTCATGGAGCTTATAATCAAGCTGGAGAAATAATCACACAAGTGGATCATTTCAATTCAAGCATCAAGTGCTTATGATGTAGAAACTCCCAGAGGAAATCACAGGATGCTGGGCAAAAGTGAGTTATTGTTATATCTACAATAGAGAAACATAAGCTGGTAAAAAAAAAAAAAAAGCCATAAAAATCTCCAATAATGGATATTTAAAATTGTGAAACTACTTTTATTTTTCTGTGTTTGTCCAGCGAAAGTTATCTTGAGAAGTCAGTCAATTTAAATAATATTTATACTTAGCCTTAAGATCTTGGTTTTTTTTTTTTAAGATTTTATTTATTTATGTGACAAAGAGAGAGACAGCAAGAGAGGGAACACAAGCAGGGGGAGTGGGAGAGGGAGAAGCAGGCTTCCGACGGAGCAGGGAGCCTGATGCGGGGCTCGATCCCAGGACCCTGGGACCATGACCTGAGCCGAAGGCAGACGCTTAACGACTGAGCCACCCAGGCGCCCCAAGATCTTGGTTTATTTTAAGTAAAACCTTGTTACACATTTTACTTTATTTTCCAGAACTTATTTGTCTTCTTTATTTTGGCTGTATTTTCTTTTTTCCAAGAATATAAGGGAGTTCTCCAATCCCCCTCCAAAACACAACCTCTCCTTACAGAGAAACATATAAGCTTTCTGTTTTCAGAAAAGAAAAAAACTATATGCAAAAATGTATTCCTCTACTTTCTAAAGGACTCTGTTTTCTCAGTTGTTTTCTTCAGATCTTTTATTTGACACAAGAAATTTTAAACTGAAAACTATCTAAATTATCTAGGAAGAAGACAAAAATCAGTGTATAAGTACATTCACAATTAAAATGCCCATTGGAGGATGCCTGGGTAGACCAGTCAGTTAAGCATCTGAATCGACATCGGCTCAGGTCATGATCTCAGATTCCTGAGACTGAGACTCAAGTGGGGCTCTGCACTGAACAAGTAGCCTCCTTGAGATTCTCTCTCTCTCTCTCTCTTTCCCTCTGCCCCTTCCCCCATTCGTGTGCACTCTCACTCTCAAAAAAACATTATTTATTGGGCGCCTGGGTGGCTCAGTTGGTTAAGCAACTGCCTTCGGCTCAGGTCATGATCCTGGAGTCCCAGGATCGAGTCCCGCATTGGGCTCCCTGCTCAGCAGGGAGTCTGCTTCTCCCTCTGACCCTCCTCCCTCTCATGCTCTCTGTCTCTCATTCTCTCTCTCTCAAATAAATAAAATCTTTTAAAAAAAAAACATTATTTCATTAAAAAATAAAATGCCCATTGGAACTGGTGAATTGAGATCAAGTGTCCTTACAACTGACCCTCTACAGCCTCTTTAAGTTACATGATTCTCTGAAAGAAGAAACCCCAAATCATACTAGTATCACTGAAATATGAAAGAAAGAAGAGGAGCCCTTGAAAATAGAGGGAAAGTGTGCCTGGGTGGCTCAGTCGTTAAGCGTCTGCCTTCAGCTCAGGTCATGATCCCAGGGTCCTGGAATGGAGGCCCGCATCAGGCTCCCTGCTCCGAGGGAAGCCTGCTTGTGTTCCCTCTCTGTGTCTCTCTCTGTCAAATAAATAAATAAAATCTTAAAAAAAAAAAGGGAGAAAAATAACCTCATTACGCTAGAAAATTACCAAATGTCATGTGACTTTCCCATCCTGTCCAATCTATTAATTTCCAAAATTTCACCTTCTATAACAAAGTAACCCCATTGATTTAATTAGCTGGATGGGTAAGATCCGCTCAGAAAACAAAATCTCATTCATGTGAGAGAAATGTCTTTATTATATCATTCAGAGATCTGGATAGGGCACTTTTCCAAATTGTGCCTGCTTTCCTCAAGGAGTTAAACTCCCTCTCCTGGGTAAATCCACTTCTTCCTGGGAATATGTTTGTGATCTTGGACAACCAATTTTTTTTTTAAATTTTTTTCCTTTATTTAAAATCAGTTAGTGAACATATAGTACATCATTAGTTTCTGATGCAGTGTTCAATGATTCGTTACTTGCATATGACACCAGAGCTCATCACATCATGGGCCCTCCTTAATGTCCATCCCACCACCCACCTCCCCTTCCATAACTCTGTTTCCCGAAGTCATGAGTCTCTCGTGGTTTGTCTCCCTCTCTGATTTCTTCCCATTCAAGTTTTCCCTCCCTTTCGCTATCACCCTCTGCGCGATTTCTTATAATCCACATATGGGTGAAACCATATGGTAATTGTCTTTCTATGATTTTTTTCACTCAGCATAATAACCTCCAGTTCCATCCATGTTGATGTAAATGGTAGGTATTCATCCTTTCTGATGACTGTGTAATATTCTATTGTATATATAAACCAAATCTTATTAATCCATTCATCTGTTGAAGGACATCTCTGCTCCTTCCACAGTTTCACTATTCTGGACATTACTGTATAAACACTGGGGTGCAAGTGATTCTTCGGATCACTACATCTGTATCTATGGGGTAAATACCCAGCAGTGCAATTGCTGGGTCATAGGGTAGCACTGTCTTCAACTTTTAGAGGAACCTCCATACTGTTTTCCAGAATGGCTACACCACCCTGCATTCCCACCAACAGTATAAGAGGGTTCCCCTTTCTCCACATCCTTGCCAACATTTGTTGTTCCCTGTCTTGTTCATTTTAGCCATTCTAACTGGTGTAAGGTGGTACCTCATTTTGGTTTTGAAATTTATTTCTCTAATGCCAAGGTATGTGGAGCATTTTTTCATGTGTCTGTTGGTCATTTGTGTGTCTTAAGTTTCTGTTCATGTCTTCTGCCCATTTCTTGACTGGAATGTTTGTTTTTTTGAGTGTTGAGTTTGATCAAAGTTCCTTATAAATCATGGATACCAGCCCTTTATCTTTTACGCCATTTGCAAATATCTTCTCCCATTCCGTAGGTTGCCTTTAGTTTTGCTGACTGTTTCCTTTGCCGTGTAGAAGCTTTTTATTTTGATGAAGACCTAATATTTCATTTTTGCTTTTCTTTCCCTTGCCTTTAGAAATGTGACTTGCGGGCGCCTGGGTGGCCCAGATGGTTAAGCATCTGCCTTCGGCTCAGGTCATGATCGAGTCCTGCATTGGGCTCCCTGCTAGGCGGGGAGCCTGCTTCTCCCTCTGCCTCTGCCTCTCTCTCTCTCTCTCTCTGACTCTCAGGAATAAATAAAACATTAAAAAAAAAAGATATGTGACTTGCAAGAAGTTACTGTGGGTTGGCCCACCATTTTTTAAAAAGGCTTCTAAAAGAGGCTTTTAAAGTTGTGCATTTGCCTGATCAAAAAACGTGGAAGACAAAGGGACAGAAATCACTGTAGTCATATCACTGTTATGTTGCAGTGTCTAAATAACCAACAATGCAGAATCATAATTAGCTCCTTTATCAACAAAGGCTGAAAGGAAGAAAAAACATGAAAACTTCAAAATGATTGGATGAATATCCTCAAAAATACACCCTCTATAAGGACAAAACTAAAAGATATACTGACCCCAGCAATAAATATATACAAGCACAACAATGTGATAATACATTCTGGCTACCAAAAGAAGCTAAAGAAATCTTGTGTCCCTTTGGTTCAATCACCAAGTATTTATTAAGCACTCACTATGTAGCAGGGATTCTGCTATTAACTAGGGACTCCCAATTTGTTGGTATAGAATAGTGATTAGAAGCACAGAATCTGGAATGAGACTACCTGGATTCACAGCTCAATTCCTTACTAGCTGTGTGTCCTTAGACTAAAGACTGTACCTCAACTTTTCCAACGGTAAACACATAAAGATGTAAGAATTAAATGAGATGATACAGGCAGAAGGGTAAGAACATTTCCTGGTGCACAGAAGTAGTGACCTAGGAAAAAAGAGGCTATCAATGAAGTGAGGGCAACTAACAATTAAGTAGTTAGTATAAAACAGATTAAGAATCATACCCTAAATATGCAAAAACTGTTACAGGGACAGGGAAGTGAAATGCCTAACCCTGCTTGAGGTTGCAAGGCTGGCAAAGGGTCAACAGAAGTGACACTTGAATTATACACAAAGGATGAATAGGAGTCTTCCCGATGTCAAATGGGAGAAGGCAAAAAGAACATTATATGGAAGAGCACAAGAGCTATGAAACAGGAAGGCTAGGCCAGGGAACTGCCAATATGACCAGGGTCTAATGATGTAAGGAGTGTTAGGACATAAGGTTGAAGAGGTAAGATTAGGATAAGGAAATGGGGGCAATTGAAGGATTTTAAGCAAAAGAAGTAGTAAAAAAAAAAAATTTCATTTTGTGAAATCCGGGGTAGTATAAAGAGAAAATGAGAGACCTGGATAAAACTTGAGACAAAAGCAGTGATAATACACAGGAATATATTGCAATAGGTCAAGCAAGAATTGATGAGGACTCATGAAGCAATGAAAAGAAGGAGTAATTACAAAGAATTCACAGGCGTTTGTTAAGGGATAAATCCTTCTTCCTCACTTGACAATTTCATTTAAATTTTTCATTAACTTTCATGGGAAAGAAGGGGCAAAGCAGCAACATTTATGAAAAACGGTAATAATGAATTTTTTTTTCATTAAGGAACCGTGAAGCCAGCTTAAATGTGAATTTATCATCAGTAAAGAACTTGAAGAAAGGGTTGGATGAAGAATTGGCAGGTTTAACTACATATCCAAAGTATGCTTCCAACCAGAGATGAATTTACTGAGAAGCAAATGAAGCTTAAGTTTCAAGGTTCAGGGATAGCACATATTTCGGATAGGAAAAGAAAGCAAGCCTGCACTTCTTTGAAGCATTTCTCGTAAACAGCCTAAAGAGATTTCAGCATAAGGTAACATGAATCCCCAAGATGCCAATAGTTTATTATGATACCCATTTTTATTATGAAGATATAATTTTATATTAATAAATTTTTAAACATTTTTCAAAAATTTTATTTATTTATTTATTTTGAGAGGGAGAAAGAGCAGGGGGAAGGGCAGAGGCAGAGGGAGGGAGAGAATCCCAAGCAGACTCCGCACTAAGTGCAGAGCCCAACTCAGGACTGATTTCACGACCCTGAAATCATGACCCTCACCAAAATCAAGAGTCAGACACCCAAACGACTGAGACACACAGGCACCGCTTTTATTTATAATTTTGTAAAATTTTACTTAAAGAAGACTCTGAAATTATATAAGCTTCAAGGTCATATGAAACTTAAAACAGTGCTTACTTACAACCATAAGATGCTATGGCTTAAAAAATGGAGAGATTTCTACTCTGACTCCTAAAGTTGAGAGCATATTTTCATCTTGATATACAGGAATTGATTCTCCAACCAAACATGATTTCCTTGAAATATATTAGGAGCTATTAACCAGCAATTAAACATTGAATACATGATGAATAATTAATGCTTTATATCTCACCATACAATGAGAGTAAAAATAGTGATTTGAAGATTAGGTGACATTTTCAAAGTCATTCTACTTCAACGATTAAAAATGCTTTCTGATTTTCTTTTTCAACATTCATCTGGCTATTTGGGGTCTACTCTGGTTCCATACAAATTTTAGGATTATTTGTTCCAGCTCCATGAAAAATGTCAATGTTATTTTGATAGGGATTGCATTGAATGTGTAGATTGCTCTGGGTAGCATAAACATTTTAACAATATTTGTTCTTCCAATCCATGAGCATGGAATGCTTTTCCATTTCTTTGTGTCTTCCTCAATTTCTTTTATAAGTGAGTCTCTTGTAGATAGCATATTGATGGCTCTTGCTTTTTTATCCAATTGGATACACTGTGTCTTTAGATTTGAGCATTTAACCCATTTACATTCACAGTAACTATTGAAAGACATGAATTTAGTGTCATTACATGATGTGTAGAGTCACTGTTTCTGTATATTGTCTCAGTTCCTATGTGCTCTACGTTATTTTAGACTCTGTCTTCACTTAAAGGATCCCCTTTAATATTTCTTGCAGGGTTGGTTTTGTGATCACAAATTCTTTTAGTTTCTGTTTGTCCTGAAAGCTCTTTATCTCATAATTCTGAATGAAGCCTTGCTGCATAAAGTATTCTTGCTTGCACAGTTTCTCATGTAGCACCCTAAATATATCATGCCACTCCTTTCTAGACTGCAAGGTCTCTGTGGATAGGTCTACGGCCAGCCTTATGTTTCTGCCTCTGGAGGTGAAGGACCTCTGGTCCCAAGCTGCTTTCAGGATTTCCTCTTTCTCTCTGAAATTTGCAACCTTCACTATTATATGTTGGGGTGTTGATCTATTTTAATTGATTTTGAGAAGGGTTTGTTGTGCCTCCTGGATTTGAATGCCTGTTTCACTCCCCAGATTAGGGAAGTTCTCAGCTATAATTTGTTCAAATATACCTATTGCCCCTCTATCACGGGCTGTTTCCTCTTCCTCTGGGATCCTAATTATTCTAATATTGTTTCGCATTATGGTATCAGAGATCTCTCAAATCCTCCCCTCATGATGGAGGAATTTCTTGTCTCTCTTTCCCGCAGTTTCATTATACTCCATAATTTTACCTTCCAAATCACTGAATCTCTCTTCTGCCTCATTTATCCTAGCAGTAAGAGCTTCCATTTTTTATTGCATCTCATTAACAGCATTCTTGACTTTCCCCTGATTAGATTTTACTTTTTTATTTCTCTATTTTCTTCTATGCTTTTTTCAAGCCCAGGTAGTATCTTTATAATTGTTATTCTGAATTCTACCTCTGACATTTTACTAATATCCATATTTATTAAGTCTCTCTCAGTTAGTACTGCTAATTGTTCTTTTCTCAGGGATTTTTCCATCTCGTCATTTTGTCTAAAGAACAGATGAACAAGAGAACAAAATACAAAAATATCAATGACAGCAACATGTACCCAACAAAATACATACTAGACAAATCAGAAGAGATCAGAAACCAAAAAAAAAAAAAAAAAAAAGAAGAAAGAAAGAAAAGAAAGAATATAAACAAACAGGTAGACAAAACAGTGTGATACACCAGGTCCTGGGTGTATTTTGGTCTGTTTGTTAGAAGACACTGGATCCCAGAACAGTAAAGAAACAAAAATATACAAAAATAAAACTGAATACAATGTAAGGAAGCCAAAAATGAAGAAAATATATATAAAATGTAATGTAACAATGAAAATTTAAACAGACTTTTTAAAAAGTAGTTAATAAAATAAGAAACTAGTTGAAAAGGAATAAAAGAGAAAAGAAAAAGGAGTTTTAAAGTGAAAGACTGAAGAATCATGAGAAAAAACTTCAATTCTACATACTATATTCCCCCTAGCACTGGAGATTTTCACTTCTGTGGGATCAGTAAACTTGATATTAGCCAGATGTTACTGCTGGTATTCTGGAGGAAGGGCTCATTGCACTTATTATCAGGTGTCTCTGCCTGGACAGAGTTGCACCTCTCTTGCCAAGGGGCCAGGCTCCCTGTAAGTGGCTCCGATAGCTCTTTGTGGCTTTTGTTCCCTGAAGGCTTTCCGTGCCACTTGAAAGGATGAAAATACAAATGGCATGCCCAATCTCCAGTCCCACAGCTGAAAGATCGCAGCACCCACTTTTTCCTGAGTGTATCAGTGTACACTCAGGAAAAAGCAGTCAATCACTATTGTCTCCCTGGTTTCTGACCATACCCTGGGTTCGAGTCTGCAAACTTTATAGACTCCTGCAGGCCACACCCGTGCTGCTCCTCCTGGGAGAAGGAGGAGTGTTTCCCAGGTATTTTTTGGTTTTTTTGGTTTTTTATTTTTTATGTTATATTAGTCACCATACAGTACATCATTAGTTTTTGATGTAGTGTTCCATGATTCTTTCTTTGCATATAACACCCAGTGTTCCATGCAATATGTGCCCTCCTTAATACCCTTCACCAGGTTAACCCATCCTCTCAACCCCTCCCCTCTAAAACCCGGAGTTTATTTCTCAGAGTCAATAGTCTCTCATGGTTTGTCTCCCCCTCTGATTTCCCTGCCCCTTCATTTTTCCTGCCTTCTCCTAATGTCCTCCATGCTATTCCTTATGTTCCACAAATAAGTGAAACCATATGATAACTGACTTTCTCTGCTTGATTTACTTCACTTAGCATAATCACCTCCAATCCCATCCATGGTCATGCAAAAGTTGGGTATTCATCCCTTCTGATGGCTGAGCAATATTTCATTGTATAAATGGACCACATCTTCTTTATCCATTTCTCTATTGAAGGACATCTCGGCTCTTTCCACAGTTTGGCTATTGCGCATGTTCCTGCTAGAAACATTGGGGTGCATATGGCCCTTCTTTTCACTACATCTGTGTCTTTGGGGTGAACACCCAATAGTGCAATTGCTGGATCACAAGGTAGCTCTATTTTTAATTTTCTGAGGAACCTCCACACTGTTTCCCAAAGTGGCTATACCAACTTGAATTCCCACCAAGAGTATAAGAGGGTTCCCCTTTCTCCACAACCTCTCCAACATATGTTGTTTCTTGCTTTGTCAATTTTTGCCATTCTAAGTGGTGTAAGGTGGTATCTCAATGTGGTTTTGATTTGAATTTCCCTGATGGCTAATGATGATGAACATTTTTTCATGTGTTTGTTAGCCATTTGTATGTCTTCTTTGGAGAAGTGTCTGTTCATGTCTTCTGCCCATTTTTCGACTTGATTATTTGTTTTTTTGGTGTTGAGTTTGAGAAGTACTTTATAGATCTTGGATACCAGCCCTTTATCTGTAGTGTCATTTGCAAATATCTTTTCCCATTCCGTGGGTTACCTCTTTCTTTTGTTGACTATTTCCTTTACTGTCCAGAAGTATCTTGATGAAGTCCAAAAAGTTCATTTAAGCTTTTCTTTCCTTTGCCTTTGAGACGTCTCTTGAAAGAAGTTGCTATGGCCGATGTCAAAGAGATTACTGCCTTTGTTCTCCTCTAGGATTTTGATGGATTCCTCTCACATTGAGGTATTTCATCCATATTCAGTTTATCTTTGTGTATGGTGTAAGAGAATGCTCAAGTTCATTCTTCTGTATATACCTGTCCAATTTTCGCAGAACAATTTATTAAAGAAACGGTCTTTTTTTCTCTTGCATATTTTTTCCTCTTTTGTTGAAGATTATTTGACCATACAATTGAGGGTACATATCTGGACTCTCTATTCGGTTCCATTGGTTTATATGTCTGTTTTTGTGCCAGTACCATGCTGTCTTCGTGATCACAGCTTTGTAATATAGCTTGAAATCGGGCAACGTGATGCCCCCAGCTTTGTTTTTCTTTTTCAACATTTCCTTGGCAATTCAAGGTCTTTTCTGATTCCATGCAAATTTTAGGATTGTTGTTCCCAGCACATAGAAAAATGTCGTTGGAATTTTTACTGTGATGGCATGGAAGGTATAGATTGCTCTGGGTAGCAGAGACATTTTAAAGACGTTTATTCTTTCGATCCATGAGCATGGAATGTTTTTCCATCTTTTTGTGTCTTCTTCAGTTTCTTTCATGAGTGTTCTGTAGTTCCTAGAGTATAGATCCTTTACCTCTTTGGTTAACCTAATTCCAAGGTATCTTATGGTTTTTGAGGCTATTGTAAATGGAATCGTTTCTCTAATTTCTCTTTTCTACAGTTGCTTTGTTAGTGTATAAGAAAGCAACTGATTTCTGTGCATTGATTTTGTATCCTGCCACATTACTGAATTGCTGGATGAGTTGTAGTAATTTGGGAGTGGAGTCTTTGGGGTTTTCCACATAAGTATCATGTTGTCTGTGAAAAGAGAGAGTTTGACTTCTTCTTTGCCAGTTTGAATACCTTTTATTTCTTTTTGTTGTCTGACTGCTGTTACTAGGACTTCTAGTACTATGTTGAACAATAGTGGCGAGAGTGGGCATCCTTGATGTGTTCCTGATCTTAAGGGAAAAACTCTCAGCTTTTCCCCAATGAGGATGATATTCGCTGTGGTTTTTTCATAGATGGATTTTATGAACTTGAGGAAGATTCCCTCTATCCCTATACTCTGAAGAGTTTTAATCAGGAAAGGATGTTGTATTTTGTCAAATGCTTTTTCTGCATCAATTGAGAGGACCATATGGTTCTTCCCTCGTCTCTTATTAATGTGTTCTATCACATCGATTGATTTGCGAATGTTGAACAACTCTTGGATCCTGGGGATAAATCCCACTTGGTTGTGGTGGAGGATCCTTTTAATATATTGCTGGATCCTATTAGCAAAGATTTTGCTGAGGATTTTGGAATCCATATTCATCAGTGATATCCATCTGAAATTCTCCTTTCTGATGGGGTATTTGTCTGGTTTGGGGATTAAGGTAATGCTGGCCTCATAGAATGAGTCCGTAAGCTTTCGTTCTGTTTCTATTTCTTGAAACAGCTTCAGGAGAATAGGTATTATTCTTCTTTGAATGTTTGGTAGAATTCTCCAGGAAACCCATGAGGCCCTGGACTCTTGTTTTTTGGAAGGTTTTTGATCACTGCTTCAATCTCATTACTGGTTACTGGTCTATTCAGGTTATCAAATTCGTCCTGTTTTAGTCTTGGTAGTTTATCGGTTTCCAGGAAGGCACACATTTCTTCCAGGATCCTTAATTTATTAGCATATACTTGTTGATAGTAAGTTCTGATAATTATTTCTTTCCCCTTTCATTCATAATTTTATTAATTTGGGTCCTTTCTCTTTTCTTTTGGATAATTCTGGACAGTGGTTTATTGATCTTATTAATTCTTTGAAAGAACGAGCTTCTAGTTTCATTTATGTGTTCTAATGAAGTGTTCTGCTTTCTAATTCATTGATCTCTGCTCTAATCTTAATTATATCCCCTCTCGTGCGTGGGATAGGTTTAATTTGTTATTGATTCTCCAGTTCATTAAGGTGTAAAGACAGTTTGTGTATTTGGCATTTTTCTATTTTTTTGAGTGAGGCTTGTAGGACTATGTATTTCCTCCTTAGGACTGCCTTTGCCATACCCATGGGTTTTGGACTGATGTGTTTTCATTCTAATTGGTTTCGATGAATTGTTTAAGTTTTTCTTTGATTTCCTGGTGGACCCAAACATTCGTGAGCAGAATGGTCTTTCGCTCCCAAGTGTTTGAATTTCTTCCAAACTTTTTCTTGTGATTGAGTTCCAGTTTCAAAACATTGTGATCTGAGAATATGAAGGAAATAATCTCAATCTTTTGGTATTGGTTGAGACCTGATTTGTGATCCAGTATGTGGTCTATTCTGGAGAAAGTTCCATGTGAGCTCGAGAAGAATGAGTATTCTGTTGTTTAAGGGTGGAATGTTATATATATATCTATGAGGTCCATCTGGTACAGTGTGTCATTCGAAGCTCTTGTTCCTTTGTTGATTTTTTGCTTAGTTAATCTCTCTATTGCTTGGAGTGGAGTATTGAGGCCTCCTACTATTAACATATTATTATTACTATGTCTCTTTATTTTGGTTAACACTTGGCTTATGTAGTTGGCTGCTGCCATGTTGGGGGCATAGATATTTACAATTGTTAGATCTTCTTGTTGGATAGACCCTTTAAGAATGATATAGTGTCCGTCTGTATCTCTAACTACAGTCTTCAGATTAAAATCTAATTTGTTTGATAAGAGAATTGGTACCCCAGCTTTCTTTTGAGGTCCATTGGCATGAAAGATGTTTCTCCATCCCTTCACTTTCAGTCTGGATGTATCTTTAGGTTCAAAATGAGTCTCTTGTAAACTGCATATGGATGGGTCCGGTCTTTTTATACAATCTGCAACCCCGTGCCATTTTATGGGAGCATTTAGGCTGGTCATGTTGACAGTGATTATTGAAAGATATGATTTTATTGTCATCATGTTGCCTGTGAAGTTCTTGTTTCTATAGATTGTCTCTGTAAACTTTTCTATATCAATCTTGGGGTCTTTCTCCTTTTATGAACCCCCCTTAATATTTCTTGCAGGGCCAGCTTAGTGGTCACAGCTTCTTTCAGTTTTTGCCTATCCTGGTAGCTCTGTATATCTCAATCCATTCTAAATGACAGCCTTGCCAGATAAAGTATTCTTGGCTGCATGTTCTTCTCATTTAGTACCCTGAATATGTCTTGCCAGCCCTTTCTGGCTTGTCAGGTCTCTGTGGATACATCTGATGTTCTCCTGATGTTCCTCCCTCTGTATGTAAGGAATCTCTTCCCCCTACTGCCCTTAAGATGGTTTCCTTGGTTCTTAGGTTGCGAGTTTTACTATTACATGCCAGGGCATTGGTCTATTCTCCTTGATCTTGGGAGGGGTCCTCTCTGCCTCTAGGACATGTATGCTTGTTTCATTCCCCAGATTAGGGAAGTTCTCAGCTACAATTTCCTTAAATATATCTTCCACACCTCTCTCTCTCCACCCCCTCAGGAATCCCAGTAATTCTGACATTGGAACATTTCATGGTGTCATTTATTTACCTAATTCTGTTTTCATGGATTTTAAGCTGTTTGTTCCAGGCATCCTTCTGTTCCTTCTTTTCTATCATGTGTCTTCTAGATCACTAATTCATTCTTCTGCCTCGTTTACCCTAGCTGTTATAGAATCTAGATTACTTTGGATCTCATTGATAGCATTTTTTTTTCCCTAAAGATTCTATTTATTTATTTGACAGAGAGAGACACAGCGAGAGAGGGAACACAAGCAGGAGGAGCGGAAGCGGGAGAAGCAGGCTTCCCGCCGAGCAGGGAGCCCGATGCGGGGCTCGATTCCAGGACCCCGGGATCATGACCCAAGCCGAAGGCAGACGCTTAACGACTGAGCCACCCAGGCGACCCTCATTGATAGCATTTTTAAGTTCTGCCAGATCAGCTCTCATTTTGGCCCTTAAAGAATCCATGTTGCCTGGGCGCCTGGGTGGCTCAGATGGTTAATCATCTGCTTTCGGCTCAGGTCATGATCCCAGGGTCCTGGGATCGAGTACCATATCGGGCTCCCGGCTCAGCGGGGAGCCTGCTTCTCCCTCTGACCCTCTCCCCTCTCATGCTGTTTCTCTCTCGCTCGCTCTCTAAAAAATAAATAAAATCTTTTAAAAAAAAAAAGAATCCATGTTACCATTAATCGTTTTCTCCATCCTAGCTATTGTCTTCATAACTGTTACCCTGACGTCTATTTCTGACATCTTGCTTATATCCATATCCATTTTTTCTGTGGCAGAGAACACAGTCTTGGAGTCTTTTCTATTTGGGGAGGTTCTTCCTCTTAGTCATTCTGTTGAGCGGTGGTTGAGAGAATGTACAGAGTCCAAATTTTTTACCACAAACCAAGCAAAATGCACCTGTTTTATAGGGACCTTAGGATTGCCAGCCTCTTCTTCTTCCAGCCTGTCTTCTGGGGGAGGGGCCTGCCGCTCTATTTCTCAGGCAACCCTGTTTGGGCAGAGTTGCCCTGCCCCCTGTGGGGAGGATAGGCTCAGTGAATACTGGTGTTTCAGAGCTTTTGTTCTCTGGCGGCTTTCCCTGGTGGCTTTCAGCATCTCTTCAGAGAGTCTGAGCAGAAATGACCATATCCAAACCTCTGCCTCAGAACAGAGAGATCACAGTCTGTTCTTCAGTGAGCTCTCCAGGCCACACTGTCTCTGTTTCGGTCTGTGCTGCAACAAACCGCAGCGTCCTGGGTTGTGTGCCCGACAGCTGCACTTCCAGTCCTCACTTCCAGGTCCAGGCATGTCTCTGCTCTTTGTGCTTCTACAACCGCCAGCTGCCCCCCAGTTCACATGCATACCCAGGTAGCTCCAGGTTTCAGTATGTGGGGCTGCCCTAAAGTCCTTTCCCTGCCGCTACCAGTTTGCAAGTCTGTGTCCAGTCCCCAGTGCGGGAGGCTTCTGCCTTCAGTGGCAAAGGATTCTGGAGACTCCCTCCCCCTTCCGTTTATCTTCCAACATCTGCCCGCAGAATCATGGATCCCTGCTTTATACCTCGAAACCGACTGCCTGCGATATTTTGTTTGTAGAGATCCAGATATATCTTCTTACATCTCAGGCTGATTTCATGGGTGTTCAGAGTGGTCTGGTAGATACCCAGCTCAATTCAGGCAACCATTTGAAATAGGGTCCCCTACTCCTCTTCCATCTTTGCAACTCCTGGGGTCCCCCCGGTTCTAAGGCTTGCTTGACCCCTGCTTGGAGAACAGTCACCAGATTGTGCTGTGGTTCATGGTTTATGGCAACACCGAGCTGAAAGCCCACTCCTGGGCTTGCTGATTGCAGCTGACTTACCTGCTCCAATGCTTGGAAACTATGCTGCACTCAGGCACCCTCATTCCTTCTGTGACCCTGGGGGTCCTGAGACCACACAGTCCCAACTAGAATTCTGTCCCATGTCACCACCTAAGCACCTTTCAGGAAGGGATGTCCCTCAATGGAGCAACTTCTGAAACTTCCGATTTTGCCATCTGCTATTAAATCACTTTCCCTAGACAGCTTAGGGAGGCTCCCATTCCCTGTGGTTTATCTTCCAACATAATCCCTCAGATTCATGTCTCTGTACCTCCTTCCTTTCAAAAAGTGGTCGCTTTTCTATTGTAGAATTGCAGTAATTCTGGGATACCTGGCTGACTCAGTCAGTTAAGCGTCTGCCTTCCCCTCAGGTCATGATCCCAGGGTCCTGGGATTGAGTCCCACATTGGGCTCCTTGCTCATGGGGAGCCTGCTTCTCCCTCTGCCTCTGCATGCTGCTCCCCCTGCTTGTGCTCTCACTCTCTCTGACAAATAATAAAATCTTTCTTTAAAAAAAGAATTGCAACAACTCTTTTCTTATGTCTCAGGTTCAGTTCTCAGGTGTTCAGAATGATTTGATAGCTATTTAGCTGAATTCAATGAACCAGATGAAATGAGGGTCCCCTACTCTTCCACCTCTTCCCTATAAATGCTTCCCTATAAATGCTTCCCCCAAAAGCATTTATTCTTAAGCTTATAGATTTGCAGGCTGGGGTTTGGCTGATTTTCAGTGGGCTAGGGCAGCTCTGCTTTAGGTTGCAGGAAGGCTGGGCTTACGTCTAGGCTGAGTTTGAATCAAGGTATGTTCCGTATGTCTATCATCCATCTGTTTTCATGGCAAAACAGCAGCATGCTAAAGCCAAGCCAAATTACACAAGCACATTTGAAGCCTCTGTCAGAGTCATGTCCATTGAAATTCCATGGACGAAAGAACATCAAGTTACCAAGCCCATAATCAAAGGAGCAGAGAACTATGCCCCTCCTACACTAGGAAGGTAAAATAAATATTTGCTGAACAATTTATGCACTCCAGATAGGCGATCTATAAGTGTGAAATGAAACTAAGTATCCTACCAAATGCTGGGAACATAATGATGACTAAGACAGAGTCTCATAGTTATAGCTGATAAACTGTATGTTGGTGGGGACTGTGAGAGAGACATATAAATAAATTAATATAAATACAATGAAGTAAGTAAAATAACATCACTGGGAGAATAATTAATCCTGTGTGTAGAACATTTGAGATTTAAGGTTAAGGGAAGTTTATCAGATTGATACGGTTAAAATTTGGGAAAAGTAAGATTCTAGGCAAAGGAGAAAATGTGTGCAAAATCACAAATATGTGAAATAGATTGGCATAACTAAAAAATGGCAATATTTTGGTGTGGCTAGAGTATAGTATATATAGAAAATAGAGGATAAAGGGCGCCTGGGTGGTTAAGCAACTGCCTTCGGCTCAGGTCATGATCCTGGAGTCCCAGGATCGAGTCCCACATCAGACTCCCTGCTGAGCAGGGAGTCTGCTTCTCCCTCTGACCCCCCTATCATGTTCTCTGTCTCTCATTCTCTCTCTCGCAAATAAATAAAATCTTAAAAAGAAAAAAAAGAAAGAAAATAGGGGATAGGGGATGAGGTAGTCAGATTTTAATGGACCTTTTAAGCCAGGCTAAAATTTGGACAGAGGTGACATTAAAAAAAATTAAACAGGAAAGTGATGTATTAAAATGCCAATTATATCTCAGTTTAAGTAGAGTAGAATAACTGATAAGGTGGGGCTAGACAGGTTGGCAAGCCGATTCCAAGTATGAGATGATAGAGACCAAAACCAAAGAAGTAGCAGTGTGAATAAAAAGAAGAGGGTGTCAACAGATGTATAAAGTACAGCTCACTTATCTTTTTGATTAAATAAATGCAAAGAAAGGTCTTTCTGAGCTGAAAGTAACAGAAACTCAACTCCAGTTACCTTAAGGAAAAACTAGAAGCTTTCAGAAACAAAAGAAAAATGTCAGAAACCAGCACAACTCTAAGGAGCACAGGGTTTGGCACAGGGAATTTAAATGCTGTTTGCATTCTTTCCCCCACTCTCATTAATATTTGTTCACTTAATTCTCTTCTATTGTAGACAACTTTACACCATACAAACAAGTAACACAGCCACAGAAAGCCCCAAATCATGTTCTTCTAGCTACATGACCCTAAAGGCAAGAAAGTGCTTCTCTCTATATTTACAACAATTTTTTTTTAAATAAAATGAAAAATTCTTTAAACTATTTCTGGTTCTGATTGGTCCACGTGTGGGCCATATGCCCACCTCATAAACTGATCTAGTGGCCAGGATACCATAACCACAGTAGTTATCTGCTGGCTCCCTAAGTCAAAGGAGTATAATCTGTTATCAGTAGGGGAAGGGTATGAACATATAACATCCAGCCAGCCACATCAACTTGTATCAGTCACAAAGGGAGTAAGGGACTAATTCAGGGTGACTGAGAGTTCCAGCTTGGTGACTCAGAAGATTAGTCACGCATTAACTGAAATAGGCACAGGAAAAGAAAAAGGTATGAAAGGAAACTTTTTTAGAAAAGTTAAGTTTGAGGTATCATGGATACCTCAAAAGGTAATACTCAATAATCACTAATTTTTTCTTTGTACAAGATTGGGAAATATATATATGTATTTATATATACATATATGTATTTAGTATTTATGTATATATAATACTTAGGTGTGACTGTATATATTTAATATTTATATATATATAAAAGTATATGATAATCACAGTTCATGATGTACAAGAATACTGAAATTTCATTTCTGAGATAAAAGCATTAAATCCAGCAAATATCCCTTCTGATATACTAAAGACTAGTTGAAAATAATGTCCTAGGAGTCTCTAAAAGTGTTTTGGCAGAAATTTGAGCTGATGGAGATTTCAAAAATATCTCTTGAAATGCATATGGTTCATATTATTTTTATGAAAGAGGGGGAAAATCTGCATCTTAGGTGGATACAAAACACCACGTATTGACTAAACACAAAAACAGCTGTCCTGACTGCAATTCTGTCCCAAGATGTACAAGATCTGTTTATTTATTTATTTTGAGAGAGAGCGCACATGCACAGTGGGAAGGAGCAGAGGGAGGAGAGAGAGAGAATCTCAAGCAGACTCCCCACTGAGCATGGAGCCTGACGCCAAGGCTCAATCTCACAACCCTGATATCATGACCTGAGCAGAAATCAAGAGTCAAATGCTTAACCAACTGAGCTACCCAGATGCCCCTGTCCCAAGATTTATAAACCCATGAAGCTTTCTACTTTCTCAGAGTAAGTATCAGAAGCACTGCTTGATAACAGAAAATTTGGTTGAATCTATCTTGGAAAATAATAGTCCAAATCTTCTGAAAAAATTTGGAGGTATGTTATAAAAACCCCAAGTATGGGCGCCTGGGTGGCTCAGTTGGTTAAGTGACTGCCTTCGGCTCAGGTCATGATCCTGGAGTCCCGGGATCGAGTCCCGCATCGGGCTCCCTGCTCGGCAGGGAGTCTGCTTCTCCCTCTGACCCTCCTCCCTCTCATGCTCTCTGTCTCTCATTCTCTCTCTCTCAAATAAATAAATAAAATCTTTAAAAAAAAAAAACAACCAAGTATTTGACACTACAGAGGTTCTACTAAGTGGACTTAAATATTTTGACTTCTTAATGTCTATAACCACATTCCCCAAGGTGAAATGAAGTTTCCTAAAACTCTCCATTTGTGGTTCAAGATACTTATAGCAACAGGGAAGGAAAAAAATGTATTTTAGGAGCTTTACATAGCCACTCAAATCAAAACTGACAATTACTTTGATGCAAGAATAAATAATAAAGCTTGAGAGTTTTATTAGCCCCAAAGTAATTTTCAAGTGTTCCTTCTCTCCATATATATTAAAGTACTTTTACCTCTGCTGCCCTATACATTTAGTCTTCATAAAATATTCAACATGTTGCTTCCAAAGTCAATAAAAAATTATTCCATTACTGGAAGAAGGAAAATCCATTTTGCAAATGATTGGGAGATTACCCAGCATAACTATAATTATCATTTTATAAAAAGGAACAGAAAGAGAGTTGTTGAGCAATTTGAAGATCCTCTTAAGCCACACACTTTGTTTTCCTACAGAGGACGTTTAAGATGAGAAATAGACCTTGGGGGTCTTAGACAGGCCTGAGGCAATATAATAAAACGTCAAACATTCAGCTAAAAAGTACCACTCTCTTCAGAACAACTTATCAGCCAGCTTACAACACCTCCTTATTTACAACTCTTGGTCCCAAAGGAAGTGCACTTGAGTGTAGGCCACGATTGCTTTGTAATGAGATTGCCAGGAATGATACAAGAAAAAAAATTGTGACTGTGCCACTCCCAGCTCAGAAACCTTAGTAGACTTTTTCTTATGGTGAGGAAGAAGTAGGAGGAGGGACACAAAGGAAGAGGAAAAATGCAAAGAGGAGAATGGAGGCTTAATAATAAAAGAGTCATCTTCGGTTATGCTCCTAAAGACTGAGTTGTAAACACAGTTTGGAAAATTCAGTGATTATCCAGCTCAGCTGAACATTCCCAGCTCAGGGGCTTAACCCTGAGTCAGCACCATAAAATGCTGGTTTCATGGGGCAGGCTTGCACTCTCAAATTAAGCCCATTAAAAATAAAAACAAAAAATAAATAGCCAGAAAAACTCTGCACCTGTCACAGATTAGTAACAAAAAGTCAAATACTTCCCCATACACCTAGGCCACTTCCGTATTGTTTGTTTACTTACTGGAGCTTAATCTGCCTCTCTTCAGGCAGAAAAGTATACACCATGATAAATAGGGGAACGAAAAGAATTAAACCTTATCTAAGAGCTGTCAATAAATCTATTGTTGGAAATACATGTGAATAGAAGTAGCAATAGCAATCTTTGTCTTTTAAAGAGGTAGTTTTTCAAAAAGAGAATTACACAAAGTGCTCCTCTGTTTTTGTCAATATGCTGCCAGGTTTTGAAATACTATTTTTCAACCAAACAATAAAAATCTTGACAAGTAAGCAACAGAAAATCACTAATACACTTGCAGCTGCATTTCAATCTATACAAATTCTTTAAACAAAACAACTAAAGAACAGCCTGGCCTAGCAAAATTATTTTACCATTTGGGCCTCAAATCCAAGACAATTATGAAACAGGATTTTATATTTTTACTGAAAATTTTTGACAAATAGTCAAATGAAAAAAGTAATCCACATGAGAAGATAAAGACCTATATGTGAATTACAAGAGGTGTTAATCAGGAAAAGGTTTTTTGTTTTTTTTTTCCAATTTCATGTTAACAAAAGAAAGAATCTTCAATTCTTTTATTTCTGAAAAATGTGAGGGTGTGTGGAGGTGGGGAAGAGGAAAAGAATTTGACATCATAAGACTCAATCCTCAACTCCAGCTTAACTAGCAGTAGTATATATTTAAGGGGAATATGAAAGAAGAGATTATTTCTATCATGTAATCATGACATGATAAAGACCCTGACTAAGACACTGATGATGAGAATGGAAATAAAGGACATATATGATAGACACTTTTGTAGAAAGAATTAATGGGATTTATCAATGAATGAGGTCAGTGAGCTGAGTATCTTCCATTTGTTCTTGCAGAACCACCCTCCAACTTCTCCTCCATGATTTGTGCTCCAGAAGGTTGACCTCTATGGAATGCTGCCTCTTCTCTAACCTCTGGTTGAGGTCAGTTAATGGAAGTCACCAGCCCAAGATGAAGGACAGGGAAATAGTGAGTTAGATTACTTATTCCCTTGACTCCCTCACTACTTAGTTACAATTTGTTGGATGTATTGTTCCACTGAAGACCAGTATCTCCTGTCAGGTGTCCCTCTACATTTAGCCTTGTCGATGGCTCCTGGTAACCACTTCCTCTCCTTTTCCATTTAGGTCTATGAGTGGTAATAGCTCTCTGTTGTTAGCAGCCTAAGAACCTAAATTGCCATCATGATTTCCCTAAATCCTACCCAAATCTTTATACATAGTCCCTTTATTATATTATCAAAAATTACCCAATTTAAGCAGGACATTTGTGGTCTCCCATAAACTAACTGATAAAGTGAAACAGTTCTATAAATCATAAGACACTATGCATAAGGCTCATTTACTTGGTTACTTTGTTAGTTGAAAAAACTTTGTGACATATGTCTAGCACACACTAAGTGACCAATTAATATTTGCTGAGTCAATTAATAAAAATTACACGGTTAAGACTGAAAGTCAAATCTTGGTTAAATATGTGAAATCTCAAGGATAATAAGAGATGAGTTGTGAAGTACATCAATTACACAACAAGGTCTTATGAAAGAACATATAAGGAACAAAATAAATCAATCATTTCTAGAAGCCCTTTGGTAATTATTAAAAATATGTATTATTCAAAGAAGTTTTCTAAGTATATATAGCCTTCCTAAAGGTGAAAGGAAGTAGATACCAACCTTCAAAACTCATACCTTGAAAATATAAAGATGAAACTAGAAATTCCGACTATGCCCAAATTTGGAGAGAAGTAAATACTCCCTGAAAAGCAGGTATAAACAACACAAGATAACCTTAAAAAGATTAATGGCTAACTTCCCATCAGAGACAAAGGAAGCCACAAGGCAGTGGTATGACACATTCAGAGTGCTGAAAACAATTATCAACCTATAATTTCATATCTAGCACAGCTATCCTTCAAAATGAAGGAAATATAAAAATATTCCAGATAGACAAAGACTGAGAAAATTAATTGCTAGCAGACATGCCTTGCAAGAAATATTAAAGAATGTCCTTCCAAATGAAAGAATATGATACCAGATAATAAATTAAATCCACAGTAAGAAATGAAGAACCACCAGAAATGGTAAGCATGCGGATAAAGAGTACATATATTTTTTTCACATTTCTTCTCTTTTCTAAAAGATATAAGATCATGTAAAGAAATTATAACATTGTATTTTGAGGTTTCTAACATATGTAGATGGAATATATATGACAATAATAACATAAAAAAAGAGGAAGAGAATGACCTGTATTAGGAAAATTTTCTATTACAAATTTTAAGAAATAAGTTCAGTTTCCTGAACTAGATTGTGGTAATTTAAAATACATATTGTAATCCCTAGAGAAACCACTAAGAAACATAACTGAAAATATACAGGAAAAAGTGGGAACAGAGAAATTTAAATAGTACAAAACTATGTACTTAAAAGAAAACAGTGGAGGAGGGACAGAAACCAAAAAAAGAGAGGAGACTTGTAAAAAACATAAAGCAATATAACAAATACAAAACAACTATAAAAATAATTGTATTGGGGCGCCTGGGTGGCTCAGTCATTAAGCGTCTGCCTTTGGCTCAGGTCATGATCCCAGGGTCCTGGGATCGAGTCCCACGTCGGGCTCCTTGCTCAGCGGGGAGCCTGCTTCTCCCTCTGCCGCTCCCTGCCACTCTCCTTACTTGTGATTCCTCTCTCTCTGTCTCTCTGTGTCAAATAAATAAATAAAATCTTTAAAAATAATAATAATAATAATTGTATTAAATGTGGATGGACAAAACATTCCCATTCAAAAGGCAGAGATTGTCAAACTGGATTAAAAAAAGTAAGATCCAACTCCATACTGACTACAAGAAGCACACATTAGATTCTTAGATACAGTAGCCTGGTAGTAAAAAAATGGACAAAGATATCCCAGACAAATCAAAAATGTAAGATAGCTGAAATGGCTACATACATATTAGAAAAAATAATTTTAATAAAAGAAAAACCATTAAAGACAGTACACATTCAAGATGATAAAATGTTCAATACATCAGTAAGAGATACATGCATCTAATCTCAAAATGCGTATACCAAAAACTGAACATGATTTTATAAAAAATAAACAATATCAAAATTTAGAGCAAATGATTTTTCATCTCTTCTCTCAATAATTGATAGAAATGTTATATAGAAAATTAGTGACAGAAAACATTTGAACAACACTAACAACTGACTTGAACTAACATATATACAGAACACATCGACTAATGACTGCACCATATACAAATTATTGGTAAGAACACATGGTACATTCTGCAAAGTATATCATATTCCATTCCATAAAAATTTTTAAACAAATTTAGAAGCTTAAAATCATAAAAAGTCAATTCTCTAAATATAAGACAATTAAAATCAGCAAAATGAAATCAGAGATACTCATTTATAAATTAAACATATTTTAAATAATTGATATATCAAAAAAGAAATCACAAAAGAAAGTATAAAATATTTGGAACCTAAGGAAAATGGAAAAGAAAACATACAAAAATTTAAAGGGCTGACTATACCTATAAATGACCATACTGGATAAGAATAAAGGTAAAAATTAATAATCTAAGATTCTACTTTGAAATTAGAAAAAGAAGAGCTAAATAAACACATGTGGTGCAGAAAAAAAGAAATAATAGAGTGGAGCAAAGATAAATGAAATTTTTAAAAAGTAGAAAACCAACATATAAAGTCAATGAAACTAAAATCTGACTTTTTAAAACTATGAAAAAAATTGAAAAACCATTAGATAGATGAGTAGTCAGTAAATTAAAGCCATATGTGGACCATATGTGGACCACAGCCAGTTTTTATAAATAAAGTGTTATTGGAATAAAGTACACCTATTGACTTATATATTATATATTGTCTCTAGCTGCTTTTATGATAGAATGACAAAACTGAATAGTTGTGAAAGAGGCCATCTGGCACACAAAGCCAAAATTAATTAGTATCTGATCCTTTACAGAAAAAAAATAGTTTTGTTATACTAAGTTACAACAAATATTTTTAAAAATTGCCAAAATCAGGAATGAAATATGACATTGCAGACCATGTTGTAGGGACATTGTGACACTACAGAAATTAAAAATTATTATAAGGCAATAGTATAAACAACTATATGCCAATAATTCAACAACTTAAATAAAATGGACATATTCCTACAGAGACAAAAACTACCAAAACAGTCTCAAGAAGAAAGAGATAACCTGAACACAAATACAAGAAATAAATAAACTGAAGTGGTAATTTTCACTCCTCGCACACAAAAAAAAGTTCAGGATCAGATACCTTCACTAATAAATCTTCTCAAATAAATGAAGAAGAATGAATACCAGCACTTCACAAAATCTTGCAGATAATATGTGAGGGTGGACGACTTCTTAGCTCATCCTCTGGGGCCAATATTACTCTGATACCAAAACCACAATTAAAGAAAACCACACACCAATATCCCTCATGATCAGAGACTCAAGACTACTTAAAAATTGCAAACTAAATTTCAGCAAAATATACAAAGGATTATACACCATGACTCAGTAAGATTCATCCCAGGAATGTGAAATTGACAAGTTCAGTACTCATTCATAATAAAAACCTCTCAACATATTATACATAGAAAGTAACTTCTTTAACCTGATTAGGGAATCTATATAGAACTACTTGCAACATTATACATAATAGGGAAAGACAAACAACTTCACAACATCAGGAACAAGACAAAGATATTAACTGTTGCTATTAATATTAAATATTTTAATGGAGGTTCCAACCAGTGCAATGAAACAGAGATACAGAGAAAAAAATGGTTCTGGGGATGGAGAGGAGGAAGGAGAAAGTGGAGAAAGTGGAGAAAGAGGAGGAAGAAGGAAAGAAGAAAGAAAAGAAAGAAAAAAAAAAGGCAGGTATATTGGAAAAGGAAAAGTAAAAATTTTCTAGCTCCCAGATGATATGATCCTATATTGAGAAGACCCCAAAGAATCCACCAAGTGCAAATACTAATAATTGAATTTAGCCAGGTCATAGGTTCTAAAATCAATTGTAACATTCTATCTCATCCCTATATACTAGCAACAAACCACTGGAAATTTAAATTAATTAAAATATTAACTCAAACAGTATCAAAAAGAATGAAACATTAAGCAGTAAATTTAAAAAATTTTTAAAAATTTTAAAAACTGCAAGAATTGTACAATGAAAAATATAAAACATGGCTTAGAGAAATTAAAGAATATCTAAATAAATGCTATTGGAGGTCAATTATTCTGAAAATGCCAAATCTCCCCCAAATTAATCTGCAAATTTATTACAATCCCTACCAAATTATAGAAACTGAAAAGTTGATAATAAAATCTGTATAGAAATAAAATGACCTAGAAAAGCAAAGATAATTTTGAAAAGAATAATAAAATTGGAGGAATTACACAATTTAATTTCAAAACATACTATAAAACTATAGTAATAAAAACATTTTAGAGTTGGCACAAGAACAAACATATGAATCAACAGAACATATTTGAGTTATGAGAAATAAATTCCAATATCTAGGTTCAATAGAGTCTCTGAAAATATGTAAATTCAACAGGAAGAGGATAGTCTTTTCAAAAAATGGTGCAAAATGAAAAAAATGTTATGCCACTACCACGCAGAATAATGGCCCCTCATTATTAGAACTGTCCATATCGTAACCCCCAAAACCTGTCCATATGTCAGGCATATGACAAAAGGGACTGTAGATGTGATTAGAGTAAGATATTGATATGAAAAGATTATCTTAGATAAACTATGTGGGCCCAACGCAATCACAAGAGTCCTTATAAGACAAAACGAGGGGTAAGGGAGAAGGACATAGAGACAGAGAAAGAGAAAGGACAGAAAATATTTAAAGTTCTGTATCAATAGCAATTGAAGATAGAAGAATGGTCCATGAGTCAAAGAATGCAGATGACCTGAAGATGATGGAAAAGGCAAAAAAATATATTTTCCCTAAAGCATCCAAAAGGAAGGCAGCCCTACCAAAACCTTTATTTTATCCTAATAAGACCCATTTCAGACACTTCCCTCAAGAAATGTATAAGTTTGTGTTGTTTTAAGCCACTAAGTTTGTGATTTTTATAAAATCAATAGAAAATTAATACACTTAACTCACAAGACATATAAAAATAAACTAAAATGTATTACAGACCTAATAAAAGAGTTCAAATTTTTAAGAAGGAAATCTGAGAGAAAATCTTTGTAATCTTAGGTTACCCTAAAAGTTCTTAACTATAGCAACAAAAGTAATCCATTTAAAAAATAGTGATAATTGTATTGCATCAAATATAAAATGTCTACTCTTCGAAAAACAATATTGTAAAAATACACAGAAGTATGAGAGACATAAATTATGTTTTTAAAGAACCATATAGTAATTCTGTGGTTAAAAAGTACAATAACTGAAATTTTTAAAAATCACTAGGAAGTATCAACAGCAAGGCAGGCAGATGAAAGAAGCGGCAAATTTGAGGAGAAGTAAAGTGAATTGTTCATTTTGAGAAATGGAGAAAAAAGAATGAAGAAATATAGAGATCCATAGACTTTTACAACATAATCACAACAAACATACACATAATGGGAGTCTCAGAATGCAAGGAGATGGAGAAAAGAACAGAAAATATTTGAAGAATTAATATCTAAAAGCTTTCAAAATTTATGAAAAACATTAAACACCAAAGAAACTCAAATAAATCCAATATGATAAATTCAGAGATCCACAATTAAATATATTATAATCAAACTGTTGAAAGACAAAAAGAGATCTGTAAAGAAGAAAAGTGACATCACTTATAAAGAATCCTCAATAAGATCAACAACTGGTTTCTCATCAAAAATAACAGAAATCAGAAAGCAGTAGGATGACACATTCAGAGGACTGAAAGGAAGACTTTTAACCAAGAATTCTATATCTAGCAAAACTTTCCTACAAATGAAGAAGTAAGACACTTCCTAAAAACCACAAAAAACAAAATCTTAACACCATTTCTCATTAGCACACCTACCCTACAAGAAATACTAAAGGGAGCAAGCCCTTTAGGTGGAAATGAAAGGACACTAGACAGTAATTTAAATCCAAAAGAAGAAATATAGCATACCAGCAAAAACTGTGCCACAGATAAGCATAAAAAAAGAATAAATGTATTTTTGTTCATAACTCTTCTCCTATCTGATTTTTAAAATAACTGTATAAAGCTATATTTATAAATATGTGTCCATGAACATGATTTTATATAGATATAATTTATATGACAATAACACAATAAGATATAATTTATATGACAATAACACAAAAACACAAATAACACAAATAAGGCAGAAGGAACAAAGCAATATATGAACACAGTTTTGTATAGTATTAAAAGTTAAATTAAATTTATATTAATAAGATGTCTATTCATGTTAATTTTCATCTCTAGGACATTCGCCAAGAAAATAACTCAAAGAATAAAGGAAAGGAAAGGAAAAGAAAAGAAAAGAAAAAAAAGGAATTTAAACGGTACATTAGAAGATATCAAGAAATACAATAGTAAAGGAGGAATGGGGGGGGAAACATCAGACATACAGAAAATAAACTTAAAAGTACAGATATAAATTCTACTTGGTCAGTCATTAAATTAAATTAAAGTTGATTAAATGAGAGAAGGCAAAATGGGAGTAAAAACATAATCTAGCTATATGCTGTCAATAGGAGGCACACTTTAGACTCAAAAACAAATATTTCAGGACGCCTGGGTGGCTCAGTTGTTAAGCGTCTGCCTTCAGCTCAGGTCATGATCCCAGGGTCTTGGGATTGAGTCCCACATTGGGCTCCCTGCTCAACGGGAAGCCTGCCTCTCCCACTCCCCCTGCTTGTGTTCCCTCTCTCGCTGTGTCTCTCTCTGTCAAATAAATAAATAAAATCTTTAAAAAAACCAAACAAATATTTCAGAAGTAAAAAAAAAGGAAAAAGATCACACAAAACACTAACAAAAAAGACTATAATGTTTATACTAAAATAATTCAAAGCAAACTTTAAGACAAAAATTGTTATGAGAGGAAAAAAAGGACAACTTACAATAGGAAAATGATCACTCCATCAGGGAGCTATAACAGTTATAAACATAAATGTACCTATCAAGGGAGGCCCAAATATATAAAGCAAAACCATCAGAATTGAAGCGAAAGATAAATGAGTATCCCAAATATATAAAGCAAAAACCATCAGAATTGAAGAGAAAAATAAACAAGCGAACAAAAATAGACATTTCAACATCCTGCTTACAATAACTGACAGGAATAAAAAGAAGATCAAAAAGGAAATATGAGGCTTAAAGAAAACTAAAAATTAATTAGACCTAACAGAAAACTACAGAACACTGCCCCCCCAAACCAGTAAAATATACAATCAATACAAGTATACATGGAACATTCTCCAGGATGGACTATAAATTAGGCAAACACACACAAAAAGAGTCTCAGTAAGTTTTAAAGTTTCAAACACAAAATCTGTTGTCTGAACACAATGCAATGTAATCCCAGATGCTTGAAAGACAGAAATTTGGGAAATTCACAGATACATGGAAATGAAACAACAAACCTCTAAATAAACAAAGGCTCAAAGAAGGAATCACCAGGGACATCAGAATGTACATTGAATTGAGATAAAATGAAAACATATTTACAAAACCTACAGTTCAGTGAAAACAGTGTTTACAGGAAATATACAGGTGCAAATAATTATATAAAAAATAACAAAGATCATACATAAGAAACATGATCCTCCACCTTAACTAGAAAAAGAGTAAACTAAACCCAAATCAAGCAGAACAAAGGATATAAAAAAAACTAGAGCTGAAGTAGAGAATAGAAAAAACAATAGTGAAAATCAATAAAACTAAAAGTTAGCTTATTAAAAATATCAACAAAAGGAACAAGCCATTACCTAGACTGATCAAGGAAATAGATGACTCAAATTACCAACATCAGAAATTAATCAGAAACTAATATAATACAGTATGTTGGTTATACTTTAATTTTAAAATGATAAAAAAAGACTGAACATTACTAGTGACCTTAACAAACTCAAAAGAATTATAAGGGAGTACTATGAACAACTGTATGCCAATAAATTAGATAACATAAATGAAATGGACAAATTCCTAGAAAGACACAAGCAACTGCAAGAAACTCAAAAAGAATCAGAAATAGAGTAATCAAAAAGCTTCCACAAAGAAAAGTCCAGGACCAGATTGCTTATATGGTAAATTCTGCCAAAAAACATTTAAGAACAATAACAACAATTATTAATAAATTCTCCCCAACACAAAAAAGGAGGGAACACTTCCAGACAAATTCCATGAAGTCAGTAACATCCAGATACCAAAACCAGGCAAAAACATCAAAAGACAGAACTAAGAGGAAGAATTTAGATGGCAGAGAAGTAGGGGAACCCTGGGCTTTCCTCATCCCTCCAACACAGCTGCACTGAAGTCAGATCACTTGGATAACCCAGGAAATTGACCTGAGGATTGGAAGAAAGATCTCCATGGCTGGAGAAAGAGAGTGTGGCAAGTTAGAGTTGGGTAGAAGTGAATTGGGGGAGAGAAAAACTGCCAGCCACCCTGTGGAAGGGAAGGAGCATTTCCCACAGAGAGGGAAAAGGTAGAGAGAGGGGTTGAGAGAGTGGCATTGGGTCCCAACAAGAAGAAAACTTCTCCAGACCATGGACTGAGGAGTGCAGGGAACTGAGTGTCACAGGTTTGTTGCAAACAGTGTGTGGAGCTCAAACTCTGAGGTTTTGGAAGTGCGGAGCAGAACTGTGTGTCAGGCTCCTGGGGAGAAGGAGGACACAGGCTGGAGAGTGCTGTGGGGATCTCCTGGGTCACACCGGGAAAAGACATTCCCCTTCCTGGAGGACATTTGGAAGAGGGTATATTTATTATCTCTTCAAGGACAAAATACCCTGCAGGTGTGAGCAAATGGCCTTTCATCTGCAGGGGGTAGAGGCACATGCAGAGGGTGGATAACCTGGTCATTGCTTTTCCAGGTACTACACCATGGATTCTGAGAACCACAAAGAATAGGGGCTGTTTTTCTGGGACAAAGGACACAAGACACAGCGCAGTGAGGAGGCAATACTCCAGAGAAGGGAGTGGGTCCAGGCGGTGCCCAGTCCTTTAAGATTAGGATTTTTGAATCCCAGCTGCAGGACAAAGATAAAACCAAGAGACCTGTGGCAGCAGGAACACTGACAGCCTTAGCTTTTCTGTGAGGGCTTCCTGAACACTGGGGGTGGTGTGACATCCCCTGTCCAGGGCCAAGAGAGTGGTGTGGTGCCATTTTCCCCTCGCCACTAAAGCACTCATACTTCAGAGAACAACACAGTGGCCCCAGTGGAAATAGGAGCTGCTTACACCAAACCTCATGCCCCTGTGCTTGGGAAGTGCATATTTACTGAGACAGAACTGACTCTAAGCCAACAAAGTAGCACTCTCCCACAGAAGACCAGCACAGGAAGCACCAAACATGCACCAAGTCTACAGATCATACAGGGCTTCAAAGCATCACTTGTAGTTCTGGTATAAATAAGGCCAGGCTGTATTTTTTTTTCTTCTTCTTCTTCTTCTTTTTTTTTTTTCCTTTGGAAATAGGCTTATAGTTTTTGTTTGTTGGTATGTTATTTCATTTTCTTTTTTTTTTTCTGGATCAGATTTCTACTTTTTTTTTTTTTTCCTTTTTTTTTTTTTTTTTTTCTTTTTCTTTGGAATAAGTCTTCTAGTTTCTTGATTCTCCAGGTGTTTTTGCTCCTTCTCCGTTTTTCTTTTTTTTTTGGATCAGACTTTTTCTTTTCTTTTATTGTCCAGATTTATTTCAAAAAACCAATCAAAGCACACCTACTTAAAGGTCCAAACACTCCCCAGTGCAAGCAAGGAGGAATTCTGAACTGACCAGTGGGAAAGAGCAAAAAACACAACAGCAGAGTGCATACAGCATACACCAGAAACACTTCCTGATGTGTCAGGCCCTGGACAATGTATAACCCCTTCTTAATATAGCATTAGACTTAAGTGCAGGAAACATAACAAGCTTTCATAACATGCAAATGACAGAAACGTAGACAAAATAACAAGACAGAGGAACACTCCCTAAAAGAAAGTTCAAGAAGAAATCACACCCAGAGACTTGCTCAAAACAGATATATGCAATATATCTGAAGAAGAATTTAGAACAACGGTCATGTGAATACTAGCTGGGCTTGAAAGAAGCATAGAAGACACCAGAAAAACCCTTGCTGCAGAGATAAAAGACCTAAAAACTAGTTAGGTCAAAATAAAAAATGCTATAACTGAGATGCGAAACTGATTGGATAAAATCACAATGAGGATTGAAGAAGCAGAGGATTGAATAGGTCATATAGCAGAAAAAATTATGGAAAATAATGAAGATGAGAAAAAGAGGGGGGTGGGGGGAAAGATGGTGGAGGAGTAGGGGACCATATTTCAACTGGTCCCCGGAATTGAGCAGGATATCTACCAGACCACTCTGAGCACCCACGAAACCAGCCTGAGATGTAAGAAGATCTGGGTCTCTACAAACAGAATATCGCAGGCGGTTGGTTTTGAGGTACGAAGCAGAGAGCCGTGATTCTCCGGGCAAATATCAGAGGATAAACGGCAGCGGGAGGGTGCCTGGATGCGGGGATCCTACACTGCCAGTGAGTGACAGCCTGGCGCGCTGAGGATGGGCACAGACTCGCAGACCGGTAGCATCGGGAAAGGACTTTAGGACAGCCCCCGGAGTGGAAAACCAGACCGGCGGGGTTGCACGCACGTGAACCGCAGCCACCCAGGCAGAAACCCGGAGCGACGGTCGCACGCAGCGAACTGCAGCCTCCGAGATGGAAACCCGGTGCACCGGGGTCCCGCCAGTGAACTGCAACCCCCGGGGTGGAATCCCCAAGTGGCGGAGTCACGCAAACGCGAACTGCAGTCCCCGGGACAGAACCCAGAGTGGCAGAGTCACGCGTGCACGCACACTGGGAGCGGCTGGCGGTTTCAGCCATCCCAATCAAAATTCCAATGGCATTTTTCAAAGTGCTGGAACAAACAATTCTAAAATTTGTATGGAATCAGAAAAGACCCCGAATCACCAAGGAAATGTTGAAAAAGAAAAACAAACCTGGGGGCTTCACGTTGCCTGATTTCAAGCTATATTACAAAGCTGTAATCACGAAGACAGCATGGTACTGGCAGAAAAACAGACATCCAGACCAATGGAACAGAAAAGAGAACCCAGATATGGGCCCTCAACTCTATGGTCAAATAATCTTTGACAAAGCAGGAAAAAACATGCAACGGAAAAAAGACAGTCTCTTCAATAAATGGTGCTGGGAAAACTGGACAGCCACATGCAGAAGAATGAAACTCGACCATTCTCTAACACCATTCACAAAGATAAACTCAAAGTGGATGAAAGACCTCAATGTGAGACAGGAATCTATCAAAATCCTAGAGGAGAACATAGGCAGTAACCTCTTTGACATCGGCCACAGCAACTTCTTTCAAGATACATCTCCAAGAGCTAGTAAAACAAAAGCAAAAATGAACTTTTGAGACTTCATCAAGATAAAAAGCTTCTGCACAGCAAAGGAAACAGTCAACAAAACAAAGAGGCAACCCACAGAATGGGAGAAGATATTTGCAAATGACACTACAGACAAAGCACTGATTTCCAAGATCTATGAAGAACTTCTCAAACTCAACACCCAAAAAACAAATAATCAAGTCAAAAAATGGGCAGAAGACATGAACAGACACTTCTCCAAAGAAGACATACAAATGGCTAACAGACACATGAAAAAAATGTTCATCATCATTAGCCATCAGGGAAATTCAAATCAAAACCACACTGAGATACCACCTTACACCACTTAGAATGGCAAAAATGGACAAGGCAAGAAACAACAAATGTTGGAGAGGTTGTGGAGAAAGGGAAACCCTCTTACACTGTTGGTAGGAGTGCAAGTTGGTACAGCCACTTTGGAAGACAGTGTGGAAGTTCCTCAAAAATTTAAAAATAGAGCTACCCTATGACCCAGCAATTGCACTCCTGGGTATTTACCCCAAAGACACAGATGTAGTGAAAAGAAGGGCCATATGCACCCCAATGTTCATAGCAGCAATGTCCGCAATAGCCAAACTGTGGAAAGGGCCGAGATGCCCTTCAACAGATGAATGGATAAAGATGTGGTCCATATATACAATGGAATATTACTCAGCCATCAGAAAAGATGAATACCCAACTTTTACATCAACATGGATGGGACTGGAGGAGATTACGCTCAGTGAAATAAGTCAAGCAGAGAAAGTCAATTATCATATGGTTTCACTTATTTGTGGAACATAAGGAATAACATGGAGGACATTAGGAGAAGGAAGAGAAAAATGGACGGGGGGAATTGGAGGGAGAGATGAACCATGAGAGACTATGGAACTGAGAAACAAACAGGGTTTTAGAGGGGAGGGGGGGAGGGGGGATTGGTTAGCCCGGTGATGGGTATAAAGGAGGGCAGGTACTGCATGGAGCACTGGGTGTTATACGAAAACAATGGATCGTGGATCACTACTTCAAAAACTAATGATGTGTTGTATGGTGAGTAACATAACATAATAAAATTTTTTAAAAATTTAAAAAATAAATTTAAAAAAAAAGAAAAAGAGGGAAAGAAAACTATTAGATCACAAGGGTAGACTTAGGGAACTCAGAGATTCCATGAAGTGAAATATCCCTATCATAGGAGTCCCAGAAGAAGAACACAAAAAAGGTGCAGAAAGTTTATTTGAACAACTTATACCTGAGAACTGTCCTAATCTGGAAAAATAAGCAGGCATACAAGTCCAAGTCAAAATCAACAAAGACAGGGCAACAGAATGACATATCATAGTGAAACCTGCAAAATACAAAGATAAGGAAAGAACTCTGCAAACAACTAGGGACAAAAGTTCCTTAACTTACAAGGGTAGGCACTTAATGTTAGCAGCAGACCTATCCACAGAGACCTAGCAGTCAAGAAAGGAGTAGAAGAAATTATTCAGTGCACTAAATGGGAAAAATATACAGCCAAGAAATAGACAGCAAGTCTGTCACTCAGAACAGAAGGAGAGAGAAATAATTTCCAAGACAAACAAAAACTAAAGGAGTTAATGAACACTAATCCACCTCTGCAAGAAATATTAAAGAGGACCATTTGAGTGGGAAAGAGAACAAAATTAACAAAGACTAGAAAGGAACAGAGACAATCCAAGAACAGCGAATTTACAGGTAATACAATGGCACTAAATTCATACCTTTCAATAATTACTCTGAATGTAAATGGACTAAATGATCCAATCAAAAGACAAAGGGTATCAGAATGGGAAAAAAAAAAAAAGACCCATTGACATGCTGCTTAAAAGAGACTCATTTTAGACCCAAGGACACATCCATATTGAAAGTGAGAGGGTGGAGAACAATTTATCAGGCTAATGGACATCAAAAGAAAGCTGGAGTAGCCATACTTATATCAGACAAACTAGATTTTAAACCAAAGACTGCAACAAGAGATGAAGAAGGACACTATATCATAATAAAGGGGTCTATCAAACAAGATCTAACAACTATAAATATACATATATATATTTTATATATAATATACATACACCCCTAACTCGGGAGCAGTCAAATATCAATTAATAAACTTAAACTCATTGATAATAATACAATAATAGTAGAGGACTTTAATACCCCACTCACAGCAATGCACGGGGCATCTAAGCAGATCACCAAGGAAACAATAGCTTTGAATGACACAGTGGACCAGATGGACTTCACAGATATATTCAAAGAATTTCATCCTAAAGCAGCAGAATACACATTCTTATCAAGTACACATGGGACATTTTGGGTCACATACTGGGTCACAGAAAGACTGAAATCATATCATGCATATTTTCAGAACACAATGCTATTAAACTTGAAGTCAACCCCAAGAAAAAATTTGGAAGGACCACAAATACATGGAGGTTAAAGAATATCCTACTAAGGATAAATGGGCCAACCAGGAATTAAAGAATTAAGAAAATACATGGAAGCAAATGAAAATGAAAATACAACCATACAAAACCTTTGGGATGCAGCAAAAGCAGTCCTAAGAGCAAAGTATACAGCAATATAGGCTTACCTAAAGAAGCAAGAAAAATCTCAACCTAACCTTACTTCTAAAGAAGCTAGAAAAAGAACAATATATGAAGCCTGAAGCCAGCAGAAGGGAAGTAATGAAGTTTAGAGCAGAAATAAATGATATAGAAACTAAAAAAAAAAAAAAAAAAAAAGTAGAACAGATCAATGAAACCAGGAACTGGTTATTTGAAAAAATTAATAAAATTGATAAACCCCAGCAAAATTTATCAAAAAGAGAAGGGAAGGGACAGAATAAATAAAACCACAAATGAGAATGGAGAGATCACAACCAATACAACTGAAATACAAACAATTATAAGAGAATATTGTGAAAAATTATATGCCAACAAATCAATCTGGAAGAACTGGATAAATTCCTAGAAACATTTAAAGTACCGAAACTGAAACAGGAAAAAATAGAAAACTTGAACAGACTGATAACCAGCAAAGAAATTGTATCAGTAATCAAAAATCTCCCAACAAACAAAAGTCCAGGGCCAGATGACAGTTTCCCAGGGGGAATTCTACCAAACATCTAAAGAAGAGTTAATATCTATTCTTCTCAAACTATTTCAAGATATAGAAATGAAAGGAAAACTTGCAAACTCATTCTATGAGACCAGAATTACCCTGATTCAAAAAACCAAAGATTCCACCAACAAAGAGAACTATAGGCCAATATACCTGATGAACATGGATGCAAAAATTCTCAACAAAATACTAGGAAATTAAATCCAACACTACATTAAAAGAATCTTTCACCACGATCAAGTGGGAATTATTTCTGGGCTTCCAAGGTGGTTCAATATTCACAAATCCATCAACACGGATACACTATATTAATAAATGAAAAGATAAGAACCATATGATCCTCTCAGTAGGTGCAAAAAAAAAAAAGCATTTGGAATGTACAACATCCCTTCATGCTAAAAACCCTCAACAATGTAGGGATAGTGGGAATATACCTCAGCATCATAAAGGACATATATGAAGAACTCACACCTAATATCATCCTCAATGGGGAAAAACTGAGAGTTTTTCCTCTGCTCTCTAGTACAACACAAGAATGTCCACTTCCACCACTTTTATTTAACACAGTACTGGAAGTCCTATCCTCAGCAGTCAGACTACAAAAAGAAATAAAAAATCATCCAAATCACCAAGGAAGAAATCAAATTTTCACTATTGTCAGATGATGTGATACTCTACCTAGAAAACTCAAAAGACTTCACCAAAAAACTAACAGAACTGATAAACAAATTCAGCAAGTGCAGGATACCAAATCAATATACAGAAAGCTGTTGCATGTCTAAACATCAATAATGAAGTAACAGAAAGAGAAAACAAGTAATTGATCCCATTTACAATTGTACCAAAAACCATAACATACCTAGGAATAAACCTAACCTAATATATAGAAGATCTGTACTTTGAAAACTATAAAACACTGATGTAAGAAACTGAAGATACACAGAAATGGAAAAACATTCCATGCCCATGGATTGGAAGAACAAATATTGTTAAAATGTCTATGCTACCCAAAGCAATCTACACATTCAATGCAATCCCTATCAAAATATCACCAGCATTTTAAACAGTATTAGAACAAACAATTCTAAAATTTATATGGAACTACAAAAGACCCTAAATAGCCGAAGCAAATTTGAAAAAGAGAAGCAAAGTAGGAGGCATCACAATTCAAAATTCATGTTATGTTACAAAGCTGTAGTGATCGAGACAGTAAATGGTACTGGCACAAAAAGAGACACATAAAATCAACGGAACAGAATAGAAAACCCAGAAATAAACCCACAACTACATGGTCAATCAGTATTTGACAAAGCAGGAAAGACTATCCAGTGGGAAAAAGACAGTCTCTTCAAATGAAAAATGGATAAGCAACATGTAAAAGAAAGCAACTGGACTTTCTTATACCATACACAAAAGTTATTTTTAAATGGATGAAAGACCTAAACGTGAGACAGGAAACCATCAAGATCCTAGAGGAGAACACAGGCAATAACCTCTTTTACATCTGCTGTAGCAACTTCTTACTAGATAAGTCTCTGAGGCAAGGGAAACAAAAGCCAAAATAAACTATCATGACTTCATCAAAATAAAAAGCTTCTGCACAGTGAAGGAAACAATCAACAAAACTATAAGGCAACCTTTAGAATGGGAGAAGATAGATGCAAATGAGATATCTGATAATGGATTAATATCTAAAATCTATAAAGAACTTGTAAGACTCAACTCCCCAAAACAAATAGTCCAGTTAGGAAATGTGGAGAAGATGCAAATAGATATTTTTCTAAAAAAACATACAGATGGCTAACAGACATATGAAAAGATGCTTAACATCACTCAGCATCAGCGACATGTAAATCAAAACTGCAATGAGATATCACCTCATACTAATCAGAATAGCTAAATTAACCACACAGGAACAGGTGTTGGTGAGCATGTGGAGAAAGGGGAACCCCTCTTACACTGTTGGTGGGCATGCAAATTGGTGCAGCCACTGTGGAAAACAGTATGGAGGTTTTCCTAAAGGTACACAATCCTACAATTGCACTACTAGGTATTTACAGAAAGGATACAAAAATACTGATTTGAAGGGATACATGTACCCTGATGTTTATAGCAGATTTCTCAATACTAGACAAATCATGGAAAGAGCACAAATGTACATCATCTGATGACTGGATCATGAAGATGTGGTATTTACATACAATGAAATATTTCTCAGCCATAAAAGAGAATGAAATTTTGCCATTTGCAAGGAGTGGACGGAGCTAGAGAGTATTATGCTAAGTGAAATAAGTTAGAGGAAGACAAATAACATATGATTTTACTCATACATTGTATTTAAGAAACAAATCAAATGAACATAGAGGGGGACAAAGAGCAAACTGTAAGAGACCTAACTACAGAGGAAAAACTGATGGTTACTGGAGGGGAGGTGGACTGGGTGATGGGTTAAATAGGTGATGGGTTTTAAGGAGGGCACTTGTGAAGAGAACCTGTTGTTGTACGTAAGTGATGAATCACTAAATTCTACACCTGAAACTAATATTACACTGTATGTTAACGAAGTGAAGTTGAAATAAAACTTGAAAAAATATATAATTTGTTTAGTAATTTTGTATTCTACAACTTAACTGAATTTGCTTTTTAGTTCCAACAGTTTTCTGGTGCAGACCAACTGTATATTTTTGTGTCATCTGAAAATAGTAACAGTTTTCTTTATTCCTTTCCAATTATGATAACTTTTATTTCCTTTTCTTGCCTAATTTCTGTGGCTAGGACTTAGAATATTATGATGAAATAATATTGTTTCATTCATATATTGTTTATAATAATATAAAATCCTTGTTTTATACCTTAGAGGAAGATCCTTTGAGTAAGATATTAGGTATGGGATTGTCATATATTTCCTTTATTATATGAGATACTTTCCCTCTATAAACACTTTTGGGAGAGTTTTTAATCATAAAGCGATGTTAATTTTGTAAAATTCTCTTTCTGCATCTTCTGAGATGGAAATATGATATTTATCTTGTATTTTGTTAATGTATCACATTGATTTTCAGATGTTGATCCATCATTGCATCCCAGTAGTAAATTCTGCATGCTTATTGTGAATGATTCTTTTAATGTATTGGTTAATTTTGTTTGCTAATATTTTGTTGAAGTGTTTTGCATCTATATTCTTCAATGATATTGGCTTGTAAATTTCTTTTTTTGTGGTGTGCTTGTTTTATTTTCATATCAGGGTAATGCTGGCCTAGTAAAAAAAGGTTTGGAGGCATTCCTTCCATTTCAGTTTTTTTGGAAGAATTAGAGAAAGATGACTATTAAATGTTCTTTGACTGGTAGAATATGTCAGTGAAGTCTAGTCCTGGAGTTTTCTTTGTTAGGAGGTTTTTTATTACTGATTCAATCTCCTTACTAGTGATTGGTCTATTCATATTTCTATTTCTTCATGATTCAGTCTTGGAAGATTATAAGTTTTTAAGAGTTTATCCATTCTTCTAGGTTGTCCAATTCTTGGTGTATAATTGTTCAGAGTAGTCTCTTATGATCTTTTGTATTTCTTTGGTATCACTTGTACCTTATCTCATTTATGACTTTATATATTGGAGCCCTCTCATTTTTTTTTTTCTGGGTGAGTCTAGCTAAAGGTTTTTCAGTTTTGGTTATCTTTCCAACAAATAAGCTCTTAGTTTTATTTATCTTTTCTATTGTCTTTGTCATCTTTATTTCATTTACACTATGATTTTCATTATTTCATTCCTTCTACTAAGTTTGGATTTATTTTGTTCTTTTTCTAGTTAATTTAGATGTAAAGTAAAATTCTTTGTTTGCAATTTCTCCTGTGGCAATAGGACTCTATTGCTATGAACTTGCCTCTAAGAACTGATTTTGTTGCATCCCATAAATTTTGGTATGTCATATTTCTGTATTCACTTGTCTCTAGGTACTTTTTCATTTCTTTTCTTTTTTTTTTTTAGTATCTATTAGTTGTTCGGTAACATGCTGTTTTAACTCCATCTGTAGTGCCCCAACTCACTTTTCTTCTTATAATTTTAGTTTCATGCCATTGTGGTCAGAAAAGATGCTTGATATAATTTCAGTATTTTTGAATTTATTGAGATTTCTTTCGAGACCTAACTTATGATCTGTCTTGAAATATATTTCCCATGCACTTTTGAAGAATGTGTATTCTGTGCTTTTGGATGAATGTTCTGTATGTATTTTTTAAATCCATACAGTTTGATGTATTGTTCATGGATGAAGTTTTTTACTGATTTTCTGTCTGGATGATCTATACTTTGATGTAATTGGGGTGTTAAAATCCCCTCCTATTATTGTATTGCTGTTAATTTCTCAGCTTAGGTCTGTTAATATACGCTTTATATATTTTGCTGTTCCTAATATATATTTGCTGAATATATATTTATAAATTTATATTATCTTCTTGCTCGATTGATCCCTGTATCATGATGTAGTGCCCCTCTTTTATTAAATTCTTTGATTTAAAGTGTTTTTTTTAATATGAGTCTAGTTATACCAGCTTTATTTTTATTTCCATTTGTATGGAGTATCTTTTTCAATTACTTTACTTTCTAGCCTATGAATGTCCTTAAACCTAAGTGAATGTTTTGTTGGCAGTTTATAGATGAGGTTCTTTTGTTTTCTTTTCTTTTTTTTGTTTGTTTTTTGTTTTAATCTATTTAGTCACTCTATGTCTTTTGTTTGGAAAGTTTAGTCCCTTTACATTTGAAATAATTATTGATAGGTATGTACTTATTGCCATTTTGTTCATTGTTTTCTAGATATTTTGTAGGTCCTTTCTGTTACTTTATTCTTTTCTTTTTCTCTTCTCTTGTGTTTTGATGACTTTCTTTAGAGTGATATTTAGATTCCCTTCTCATTGTCTTTTGCGTATTTACTATAAGGTTTTGGTGTGTCATTACTGTGAGACTTACATACGTCATCCTATGTATATAACAGTCCTTTTTCAGTTGATAACAACTTACATTTGAACACATTCCAGAAGTATATGATTTTACTGTCCCTCCTACCTTTTTTGTTTTTGTAGTCACTTTTTATCTCTTTTTACTTTATCTATCCCTTAACTAATTATTGTAATTTATATTAATTTCCTACTTGTATCTTAGTAGCTTTATAAATTACTAATCCACTACCTTTACTATATATTAATCCTTTTTAGTGATATTTTTATTTTTGTATATTTTCTCATTATTATTTAGTGCCATTTCTTTTCAGCATAAAGAAGGGCCTATAATAATCTTGTAAGGCTGGTTTAGTAGTGATGACTCTAGCTTTTGCTTGCCTGGAAAACTCTTTATCTCTCTTTCAGTTCTGAATGACAACCTGCCTGGATATAGTATCTTTGGTTGGAAGTCTTTTCCTTTCAGAACTTTGAATATGTCATTCCATTTTTTCTGGCACGTAAAGTTTCTAATGGAAATATGCTTACAGCTTTATGGGCTTTCCCTTGTACGTAACAATTTGTTTTTCTCTTGATGCCTTTAAAATTCTCTATATTTTGTTATATTTTAATTATGTGTCTTGATATGGATCATTTTTGGTTCATCATATTTTGAACATTTTGGACTTCCTGGGGCTGGATGTCTGCATATTTTTCCCATAAGTTTCAGAAATTGTCAGTTATTATTTCTTAAATAGGTTTTCTGCCACTTTCTCTCTTCTTCTTCTGGTACCTGTATACTGTGAATATTTTTCTGCTTATTGCCATGTTACTTTGTTACAAGTTCCTTAAATTATCTTCATTTTTAAAATTTTATTTTTCTCTTTGCTGCTTAGTCTGGCTGACTTCTATTACTTTGCCTTCTACTTTGCTAATTCATTCTTCTGCTTTACCTAGTGTGTTGTTGAACCCCTATAATTTTTATGCCACTTATTATTCTTCAGCTCTGTGACTTCTGTTTTGTATTTTCTCAAATTTCCCTCTGTTGAAGTTCTCACTGTGTTCATCATCTTCTCTTCAGGTCAGTGAGAATATTTATGAACATCTTTTTTTCAATTCATTATTATATAGGTTAATTATCATATCACTAAGGTCTTTTCCTGAGGTTTTGTCTTCTTCTTTTCTTCGGGTTATTTTTCTCATTCCTCAGTTTGCTTGACTCTCTGTTTCAGTCATTTGGTGAAGTAACTACCTTTCTCAGTTTTGAAGGAGTGGCCTTGCATAGGTGATAAAACTATTCATTCCACTTTGTCCTAGCTATTGGTTGTCTCTTGAATATTTGTGATCATCTGCACCAACTGATTAATTCTTGATATGTCCCCATTGTTGATGGCATGCCAAGATCTTCCATTGTTCCAAAGGGAGGAACCTCATGTAGCACCTACTTTCAGGCTGACTGCAAATCAGACACTCGGGAGCACCTTTTAAAGTATGCAAATATATGCAATCTTGTGGGGATGCAGTGTAATCTCTTCTTGCCTCCAGACCAGGATATCTGGAGGTGTTTCCTGGGTAACAGTTGCAAAATCAGGGCTCCAGACTAATGTATAAGCTCATTACATAGAAATCTGTTGAGGTGTAGTAGAGCCGAGGTTGTATACAAGGAAGGTGTTTCCCTGTATTATTCCTTGGGAGTTACTCCTTAGTCCCTTGATATATGGGAAATCTGAAACCTCTCAGGATGAAGTTCCAGTCTAAGTAAAAAGAAATTTTCACCAGAAGACTTGGGTTGTGTTTCAGTCTGCTGTCTGTGCAGTGCTCTAGAAGAGTTGGCCTGCCATGAACTAACTTTTTTTTTTAAGTTTTTGTTTAAATTCTAGTTAGTTAACATACACTGTAATATTAGTTTCAGTTATACAATATAGTAATTCAATACTTCCATACAACACCCAGTGCTCATTCTAAAAGGTTTACTCCTTAATCCCCATCACCTGTTTAACCCATCCCCTTCTGGTAATCTTCAGTTCTCTATAGTTAAGAGTCTGTTTCTTTTTTATTGTTACATTCCCATGAAGCTCAGGGGAACCAGCTCCCTTGCACACTGGGGCATGCTGATCAAGAGGCATCCCTTGGATGGATTGTGTGTGTCTGCTGACTATAGCTAGGCAGTTGTTGAGTGTAGGGGGCAGAAAATGCTCACTAGCTTCTGAACAATAGTAGGAAAATGTTTTGACTGTGTACCCATAAGCTTCAGGAATGAAGTGTACAGGTGCCTTGTCTGTGTACGTGTTGGATTTAGGGTGGGAGTGTGAAAGGGCTACAACTGTTTGTGCTCACCTACTGCAGCCAGGTAGTAGGGGAGTGCTGCAGCATCTGCCCATGCTCTCCTAGCAATGCTGCAGGATATTGTCTTAGCAAGTAAGTGGGAGCATGCCATGTTTTAGCTTGCCTACCTGTGCTAACAGGGTAGGCAGAGAGTGCAAAAATGGCATCTCCCAACACATGTATTTCCTGGGAGAGTTCCCTGCCCCTAAAGCAGATGCTTTTAGACTAACTTGTGCATGTCTTTCATATATAGTCTAGGAACTTTATAAAGTGCTATTTTTTTCACTTGCTCTCAGGGTGAGTGAGACAGCTTGTAAGCACTTTCAAAGGGGAATCTGTTTCCTGTAACATCTTTGGTTCCTTGAACTTCAGCCCCATTGGTTTTCTAAGCCTGATGTTTTGGGGGCTGATCTCTCCAGTGCAGATCCCAGGGAATATGGTATCTGATAAGGGGTACCAATCCCTCATTCTTCTGGGAAAACCACGGGACTGCTGAGAACTCTCCCCATTGTTTGTCACTGTGCCAGGTATGTGGTTTTGGTGAGGCAGTTCCTCTGCTTCTTCTACATATCTTGATGTGTTCTTCTTATCCTTTCTTGTGGAGAAGCAATTCATCTACTTTTCAAATCTTTTTCACAGGGAGTTGATCTGCATGTAGCTTGTAGATTTTCTGTCTGTGGAAGGAAGTGAGTTCAGGATGTTTCTAGTCCAAAGTTCTGTGAAAGTCCTTGAGGTTATCTTTTTGTTTGAATTTTTTTTAATTAATTTTTAAATGGCATATGATTGACCTTCCATTCACATTTTAAAGTGTACAATTCAATGGTTTCAGTATATTCACAAGATTGTGCAACCATCACCATTAATTCCAGAATATTGTATCAGGCCAAAATGAAATTTCATACCCATTACCAGTCATTCTTCTCTCCCACCAAACTTTGGCAACACTAATCTACTTCTTGGCCTTGTACATTAACCCATGAAGAATATTTCCTACAAATGCATTTTCATATAATATATGCCCTTTTGTGTCTGGCTCCTTTCATTTAGGACAGAGTTTTAAGATTCACCCATGTTATAGTATCAGTACTTTTCTCGTTTTTATTACCAAATAATATTCTATTAGGTAGATTTACCACATATTATTTATTGATTTGTTAATGGACCTTTGCATTGTAACCATTATTTGGCTATTTTGAATAATGGTGCTGTAAATATTCATGTACAAGTTTTTGAGTGAATATGTTTTAAATTCATAATATACCCAGGAGTGGAATTTCTGAGTTATATTATGACTATATATTTAACTTTTTGAGGAATTGCCAGATACTTTTCTAAATTATATGTAAAATTTTAATTTTCCAGCATCAATGTATGGGGAAGATACCAATCTCTCCACATCCTTCACAACACTTATCTTTTTATTGTATCCGTCTCATGTGTCATACTATATTGTGACTTTGATTTTCATTTATCCAGTGATTAATGATATTGAATATGTTTCTGTGGGCTTACTTAAGGTCATTTCATTATCTGCTTTGAAGAAAGGCCAATTAAAATTCTTCTACCGTTTTATAAAATTGGATTGTTTTTCTTTTTATTATTGATTTGCAGAATTCTTTATGTATTCTGGTACTTGAACTTTTTCAGATATGATTTGGAACTCTTCTTTTATAACTATAGTCTTTCTACATTCTTGATAGTGTCTTTGCAGCACAAAATATTTAATCTGGAAGAAGTACAGTTCATCTGTTTTTTTCTTGATTGCTTCTGCTTTACTTGTTATATCTAAGATACTATTGCCTATTCTAAGATTTTAATATTTATACCTATATTTTCTTTTAAGAGTCTTTTAGTTTTAACTCATACATCTATAGGGTTTGATCCATTTTGAATAATTTTTGATATAAGGAGAGGCATGCTTCCTGAGTCATTCTTTTGCATGTGAATATCCAGTGGTCCTACTACCATTTGTTGAAAACATTTTTCTATTACTTACAGAATTGCTTCCCACTTGGTATCAAAAATAAGGTGACTATAAATGTTTTGTGTTTATTCCTGAGATCTCAGTTCTGCCATTCTAGTTACCTATACATTTATCCTTGGGTAGTACTACACAGCCTTGATTATTGTACATTTCTAGTGAGTTCCAAAATATAAAATTGTGAGACATTCATCTCTCTTTTTTTATTTCATATTTGTTTTAATTATTCAGGTTCCTTTGCATTTCAGTGCAAATTTACTATAGCTTGCCAATTTAAAAATAGCCAGCCAGTATCTTCATAAGGCTTGCATTGAATCTCTACATCAATTTGGATTTATTTCCAATTAACAGTATTAAGATTTGCAATCCATGAACATGGTATTCCATTTATTTAGGGCTTTAAGTTCTTTCAATGTTTTGTGTTTTTCCATGATCATGTATTGTACTTCTTTTGTTAAATTTATTTCAGAAAAACATTTTGTTCTTTTTTATGCTATTGTAACGATTTTTTTTAATTTGCATTTTCCGATTTTCATTCTTAGTGTGTGGAAATACAACTGATTTTTTCCTACTGATTTTGTTTCCTTCAACTTTGTTCAACTCATTTACTAGCTTTAGTATGTTTTTGTATATTCCTTACGATTTTCTATATTAAGATCAAGTATTGTGCAAATACAAATGATTTTGCTTCTATCTTTGAATATGGATACCTTTTATTTGTTTTTCTTGCCTAATATCTCTGGGGGAACCTCCACTGCAATATGAAATGTAAAGTTGGTATCTTTTGTTTCTCATTCTTGGTTTAAAACTATCATTTTTTTCATTATTAAGTTCTGTATTAGTTATGGGTTTTTCTTAATCGTCATTTTGAGGATGGTAATTTTTTGAGTGTTTCTATCATGAAACATTCTTGGGTTGTGTTACATGACTTTTCTGCATGTATTAAGATGGTGAGTTTTGTCCTCTAAAAATATTGTGTATTACATTGAATGATTTTTACATGTTGAACTAACTTTGTGTTTCTAGCATAAATCCACTTTGTTGTGATTTATACTAGTTTTCATATAAACCTGTATTCAGTTTGCTATTAAAGATCTTTGTGTGCATGTTGGATATCGGTCAATTAGTTATGTGGGATTTTTTTCCTTCCAAGATTTTATTTAAATTTGAGCTAGTTCACATATAGTGTAGTCTTAGTTTCAAGGGTAAAATTAAGTGATTCATCACTTGCATATAACACCAAGTACTTATTATATCAAGGGCCCTCCTTAATGTCCATCACCCAATTAATTACCCCAACCCCTCACATCCTCTCCAGCAAACACTCAGTTTGTCCATATAATTAAGAGTCCCTTATGCTTAGCCTCCCTCTCTGTTTTTACCCTATTTTATTTTTCCTTCCCTTCCCCTATGATCCTCTGTTTTGTTTCTCAAATTCCACAGAGGAATGAAATCATATGATATTTCTCTTTTCTCTGACTGACTTAATTCACTTACCATAATATACTCTAATTCCATCTACATCATTGAAAATGGCAAGATTTCATGCTTTCATTCTTTCATTCATTCTCCATTTCATGAATTTTTAATTTTTTTATTAATATCCTGATGGACCCATTCATTCTTTAGTAGCATGTTCTTTGACCTCTATGTATTTGTGGTCTTTCCAAATTTTCTCTTGTGGTTGACATCATATTTGGTAGCATTTCTGTGGTTAGAAAATAGGCATGGTGTGATCTCAATATTTTTGTACTTGTGGAGACCTAATCTCTGACCTAGTATGTGATCTATTCTGGAGAATGACCCATGGGCATTTGTAAAGAATGTGTATTCTGCTGGTTAGGTTGAAATGCTCTGAATAAGTACGTTTGATCCAGTGTGTCAGTCAAAGCGAGTTTCTTTGTTGATTTTCTGCTTAGATGACCTGTCCATTGATGTAAGTGGGGTGTTAGCGTCCCTTATTATTATTGTATCATTATCAATGAGTTCCTTTATGTTTGTTATTAATTGTTTTATATTGGGTGCTCCCAAGACGGGGACATAAATATTCACAATTGTGAGATATTCCTGTTGGATAGTTCTCTTTATTATGATATAGTGCCCTTCTCCATCTCTTGTTACAGTCTTTGGCTTAAAATCTAGTATACTGGGGCACTTGGGTGCCTTAGTCAGTTAAGCATCTGACTTGATTTTGGCTCAGGTCACGATCTCAGGGTCATGCTTTCGAGCCCCACGTTGGGCTCCACACTCAGTGTGGAGTATTCTTGTCCCTCTCCCTCTCCTGCC
>NC_058406.1:38566928-38756830 GCF_002201575.2 Neomonachus schauinslandi
TTTTTTTTATCCATTCTGACACCCTGTGTCTTTTGATTGGAGCATTTAGTCCATTTACATTCGGAGTAATTATTGATAGATATGTATTTAGTGCCATTCTATTACTTTTTTGTCATTGTTTCTGAAGATATTCTCTGTTCCTTTCTACTCTTTGTCATTTTTGGTCTTTCCTTCCCCATCAGAGTCCCTTTTCGTATTTCTTGCAGCATTGGTATAGTGGTCATGAACTGGGAGCCCGATGTGGAACTCCATCCCAGGACCTCGGGATCATGACCTGACCAGATGCTTAACTGAGTGAGTCACCCAGGCGCCCTTTATCTCTCCTTCTATTCTGAATGATAGCCTTGCTGGATAGAGTACTCTTGGCTGCAGACTTTTCCCATTCAGCACATTGAATATATCATGCCACTCTCTTCTGGCTTGCCAAGTTTCTGTGGAGAGATCTGCTGCTAACCTCATCTGTCTTCCCTTGTAAGTTAGGGACTTCTTTTGTCTTGCTGCTTTTAGGATTTTTTCTTCATCACTATATTTTACAAAATAACTACACTATGTCTTGGTGTTGGCCTGCTTTCATTGATTTTGATGAGAGTTCTCTGTGCCTCCAGGGTTTGGATCTATTTCCTTCCCCAGATTAGGGAAGTTTCAGCTATTATTTCCTCAAATAACCCCTTCCCCCCCTTTTCTCTCTCTCTCTCCTTCTACTGAGACTCCTATGATTTGAATATTATTATGTTTGATGGAATTACTGAGTTCCCTAAGTGTACTCTCATGATCCATCATTCTTCCTTCTCTCCTTTGTTCAGCTTCATTATTTTTCATAACCCCATCTTCTATCAGTTTTTCATTCCTCTGTTCTTCCATCCTTGTGGTCAACAAATCCAGTCCATTTCAGATCTCAGTTATTGCAGTTTTTCATTTCTCCTGATTGTTTTTTTAGCTATTTTATCTCTGCAGTAATGGTCTCCCTGAAGTCTCCCATGCTTTTCTCAAGCCCAGCGAGTATCCTTATGATTGTTGCTTTAAATTCTACATCAGGCATATTACTTGTATCTGTTTCAATTAGATCTCTGGCCGTGACCTTTTTTTGTTCTTTCTTTTGGGCTGAATTCCTTCATCCTGGCATTCTGTCTAGGTTTCTGTCTTCCTCTGTGTTAGACAATCCTGTTATGTTTTCTGCTCCTGAGAGTAATTGTTTGGTGATGAACAGGTCATATAATGTCCAGCGCCTGACAATTCAGGAAGTGTCTCTGGTATATGTTTCCTCCACTCTGCTGCTGTGTTTTGGCTGCTCTATCCCGCAGGACAGTCATCTGTAGAGGTTCTCCTTGGCTGCAGTGAGCAGTATTTGGACCTTGGTCACAGTGTGGCGAGTTTTAACTAGGTGTACTCTGGTCTGCCTGTTACATGAGACCTGATGCTATTTCCACTAGAACTGAAGCTTTGCAGAACACTATGGTCAGTAGATACAGTGTGGGGGGGGGGCGGTGCACTAGCCTTTTGGGGGCAGGGCCTGCTGTGCTAGTCATTAAGCACACTTGCCCAAGAAAAGCAGTACCGGTGAGCACATGGGGCTGGAACTTGTTGTAATCAGGTTAGGCAGTCAGTGTTAACACTGCTATTTACTGAGGTTGGTTTATGTTGAGGGGTGAGGGAGGGAAATGGCACCAGCCGGCTCCTTTGTCCCTGGAGAGGAGAGTCCTGGCTTGCTGTTATCAGGGGAGCCCTCCCAGAAGAGTGAATAATTTCCCCTCATTCGTCCTAGGCATTTTTTAGATCAGTTTTCACATTGTCTGTCTCCAAGTTGTTTTTGTGCTTGGAGCAACACAGTACACCTTGGGCTCTATCCCAGCCAAGCCTGCTGACTTTTAAAACTCCATCACTTTGTGGCCTAGTGTGGCCCAGATCTGTATTGGTCTTCTGGGAGAGGGTCTCCCTGCCCTGGAACTTATGCAGTTTTAACCTAGAAAAGCAGTCATGCCAGAGTGCAGGGGTGGTTGGATTTGGAGCAAAGAAGGCTACACAGCCAGTGTCTGTATTAGCTGCCCTCAGCAGATGGCTCTGCAATTACACTGAAGGGTAGGATTCAAATGCCACCCACCAGCTCTTTTGTCCCTGGAGAGGCAATGCCACCTCTCAAAGATGCACTCCAAGAAGAGCGAAGTCTCTCCACATGATATTTAGGTGATCCTCAGATTGCGCCATATGCCCTGGGGTTGCTTGCCTGCCTTCTCTCCAGGAGTAGAACAGTGCCCTCATATCTCTATCCTAGGCAAGCCCACAGACCTCTAAAACTCCAATCTTTGAGCCCTAGTGGTTGCAAAAACTCGTGAAAATCACCCTTCTCATGTTCCTAGACAGTGCCTTTGGGGAAATGTTCTGCTTGTCCTATGCCTATGTACTCCACTCTTTCTCTCATCATTCTCCCCACCTCCCAAAGCACCCATGATCCATTTCTCCCCCAAACCACTTCTTCACATTTCCTACTTTCCTCCATGTGGCCTCTTCTCTCCCTCTACTTGTGCAGTTTGTTGTATAAGTCCTCAGGTCGATTTCTTCAGTATTCAGAATGATTTGACAGTTATCTAGCTATGCTTGAGGGATACAGCAAGCCTAGGGACCTCCTACTATGCCACCATCATACCTACCCCTACCTCAAATTATATTGTTTTTAGACAATAATAATAAACTATCAGCAATAAAAATTGTCTTTAAATCCCATTTATGATTGCATCATAAAGAATAAAGTACCTGGGAATAAATTTAGCCAAGGAAGCAAAAGTCCAATCTGAAAATTTTAAGATATTACTGAAAGAAATTGAAGAAGACATAAATAAATGGAAAGCTAGTCCATGTTCATAGACTTCATGAATTAAAATTATTAAAATGTTGATAATACCCAAAGCATCTACAAATTCAAGGCAATCCCTATCAAAACTCCAATGACAGATTTTACAAAGGTAGAACAAGTATTTCTGAAATTTATATGGAAACACAAAAGACCCCTGAATAGCCAAACAATTTTAAGAAGAACAAACTTAAAAGTGTCAGGGTCCCGAATATCAAACTATACTACAAAGCTCCAGTAAGCAAAAAACTATCATATTTCCATAAAAACAGACACATAAATCAATGGAACAAAATAGAAAGCCCAGAAATAAACCCACACATATATGTTCAATTACTTTATGACTAAGGAGGCAGGATTATACGATGGGGGAAGAAGGGGAAGAACAGTCTCTTCAATAAATAGTGCTGGGAAAACTGTACAACCATATGGAAAACAATAAAAACAGAACACTATCTTATACCATATGCAAAAAATAATTCAAATCAGAATAAGTACTTTAAGACATTTAAATTCAAATTTAATTTAATTTAATTTAAGAAGCCATAAACTCCTAGAAGAAAATATTGTTAGTAAGTTGCTTGACATTGGTCTTAGTGATTTTTTTTTTTTGGATCTGACTCCAAAGACAAGGGAAACAAAAGCAAAAATGAGCAAGTGGGAGTACATCAAACTGCAGCTTCTCCACAGCTAAGGAAACCATCAACAAAATGAAAAGGCAGCCTACTGAATGAAAGAAGGTATTTGTAAATCATATATCTGCTAAGGGGATAATATGCAAAATATATTTTAAACACCATCAACCCAATTACAAAAATATCTGATTGGTCAGGGATCTAGATAGACAATTTTCCAAATAAAATATACAAATGGTGAAGAGGCACATGAGAAGATGCTTATCACCAACAATCACAGAACAACAAATCAAAACCAGAATAGATACCACCTCACACCCATCAGAATGCCTACCAGGCTATCATCAAAAAGACAAGAAATAACAAATATTTGTGAGGATGTTAAAGAAAGGGGAACCCTCATGCAATGTTAGTGGTAATGTCAATTTGTGCAGCCACTATTGAAAATAGTATGGAAGTTCCTCAAAAAATTAAAAATACAATTATCATATGATCCAGCAATTCCACTACTGGATAACTATCAAAAGAAATTGAAATCACTAAGTTGAAAAAATATATGCACTGCTATGTTCATTGCAGCATCATTTAAAATAGCCAAGATATGGGAAGGAATTAAGGTGGAGGGGGAGTAGGGGGACCCTAAGTTTGTCTTATCCCTTGAATACAACTAGATAATTATCAAATCATTCTCAACACCCAAGAAATAATGGGAGGTCTGAGAAAACAAATATTGCAAGTCTACAAGTAGAAAACCGACCACCTTTTGTAAAGTAGGAGGTGCAGAGACTTGAATACAATGTAATATCACTGTGCATACAGTGACAGGGAGGGACCTTGCTTAAGGAGGCTACTGAAAATTATTATGAGGAGTGAACTACAAAACTGGAACTTTTAGAAGTCTGCTACAGTGAAGGATGTGCCTGGCTTAAAGATGCTCAGATGGTGAAGCAGGGCAGAATCCCGGATGTGACACCATGATGTGCGAATCCCCTGCTTCGCAAGAAGAATGGGTAGTGCCTAAATGCTGCTCTGTTCCTAGGCATAGGAGCATGCAAGCCAGCTGAGAAGAACAAGTCTAGGTGCCAGCTTTCTGTTCTGTGTTGCCATAAACTGTGAACTACTGTGTGACCGTGAGACTGCTTTCCTGGGAAAGATCCAGCAAAAGGCAAAAGCAAGCTGAGACCGTCCCTGGGAGGAACAGCACAGGCCCATACCATGGGAGTCCCTAAAATTTCGAATATGCGTGAATAAAAATAAGCATATGCGTGAATAAAAATTCACGCATATGCTTAACATGAAAAAGCTCAGACACAGGCAGGGTGAACACAGGGTTCTGACGGAGACTGGGAAGACAAGAGTGATTGATTGCTCATCTGTTGAGGGCTCACTGAAAAGTAGGGGGTGCAAATTTTCAGCTCCTGGGCTAGAAAATAGGGCACCACCGTATTTATTGAGCCCATCAGCACTGAAAGCCTTCAGGGAGAAAAACAACACCAACTAGTGGAGTCTGGAGCTGTTTACATGAAGCCTGACCTCCCTAAGAACTAGCAGTGCATTTCCACTAGGGCACATCCCCCACATCAGGAGCAGCCAAAAGTATAAAGAAATTAATAACAAACTTGGGGCGCCTGGGTGGCTCAGTCGTTAGGTGTCTGCCTTCGGCTCAGGTCATGATCCCAGGGTCCTGGGATCGAGTCCCACATCGGGCTCCCTGCTCGGCAGGAAGCCTGCTTCTCCCTCTCCCACTCCCCGTGCTTGTGTTCCTGCTCTCGATATCTCTCTCTGTCAAATAAATAAAAATCTTAAAAAAAAAAAAAAGAAAAGAAATTAATAACAAACTTAAAAAACTCATTGATGATAATACAATGACAGCAGGGGATTTTTAACACCCATTCATAACAATGGACAGATCATCTAAGCAGAAGATCAACAAGGAAAAAATGGCTTTGAATGACACACTGCACCAGATGGACTTACAGATACATTGAGAGCATTTCATCCTAAAATAGCAGGGTCCAGGGGGGCGGAGCAAGATGGCGGAGGAGTAGGAGACCTGGATTTCGTCTCCTCTCAGGAATTCAGCTGGATAGGGATCAAACCATTCTGAACACCTACAAACCCAACAGGAGATCGAAGGAAGGAATAGCAACAACTCTCTGAACAGAAAGCGACCACATTCTGGAAGGTAGGACGTGCGGAGAAGTGAATCCGAGGCGATATTCGGGAGGATAGACGGCGGGGGAGGGGCCTCCGTCGGCCGCTTCTGGCAAGTGATAGAGCCGCGGAGCACAAAATCGGAACTTTTAAAAGTCTGCTCCGCCGAGGGACGTCACTCTGATGGCTAAGCGGGGGGTGGAACCCTCTGGGACAGTGTGGTGTCAGGACCCTCGGGGTCACAGAAAGACCGGGGGTGCCTGAGTGTGGCAGAGCTCCCAGGTAACGGAGCAGGGAAGCTGGCTGCAGAGGCGGAGCCCAGACGCGGGCTCTCAGCTCGGGGTTGCCATAAACCGTGATCCGTGGCACAGTCGGGCCACTGCTCCTCCAGCAGGGACCCAACAAGCGGCAGATCCGGGGAGACTCACCTTTCTCCCCCGCGAGGACCTGCGCGGGAGTGCACCGCAGGGATCTGCTGGGTTTGGAGACTCCACCCGGGGTCGGGTGCCAGAGATATAAATGCGCGGTCACAGGCCGGGTGAGCACGAAGTGCGGCCGGAGACCGTGGAGACGGGAGTGACTGACGGCTTTTCTCTGGGGGCTCAATAAGGAGCGGGGCCCCAAGTCCTCGGCTCCTCCAGGGCGGTGATTGGGAGGCCGCCATTTTCACTCTCCGCCTCCAAAGCTGTACGGAAAGCGTGCAGGGAACAAAAGCCCCGGAGAGTAAACCTGAGCAGATTACTTAGCCGGGAGTGGGCAAAGGCGGGGCAATTCCGCCTCCGGCAGAGAGACATTTGGAAACCATGGCAACAGGCCCCTCCCCAGAAGATCAGCGAGAACAGCCAGCCAAGACCAAGTTTACCGATCAATGAGAACGGCAGAACTCCAGCGCTAGGGGAATACTGCACATAGAATTCATGGCTTTTTCTACCATGATTCTTTAGTCTTTCAAAGTTAATTTCCTTTTTTTTAACTGTCTTTTTTCCTTTTTTTCTTTTTGAACTTTTCTTTTTCCCTTTTTCAACCAACATCTTATCAGTCCCTTTTTTTAAAAAAAAAAACATTTTTATTTTTCATTTTTAGAGTCATATTCTATCCCTTCATAGTAGTTACCCGTATTTTTGGCTTATATATATAAGTGGTTCTTTCATTAAAATTTTGAAATAGTTTCTTCTAATAGATCAAAATATACCCTAAATCTCTAGTATATGGTGTTTTCTATTCCCATGCCTGATCACATCCTCTCCCTCTTTTTTTTTCTTTTTTCTTTTTTTAAATCCTCTTCTTTCCTTTTTCAAACAACTTCTTATCAATTCCTTTTATAAAATTTTTTATACTTTCCATCTTTACAGTCATATTCCATCCCTTCATCATATCAACCCTTATTTTTGTACATACATAAGTTTTTCTTTCTTTAAAATTTTGGGAGGCACTTTCTTCTAAAAGACCAAAATACACCCCAAATCTAGTGTGTGGCACTGATCTATATACCAGCCTGATCATATTTGATCACATTCTATTTTTGTTGTTTTTGTTGTTGTTTTGTTTTCTTTGTTTTTGTTTTTATCTTATCTGTTTCTTTTTCTTTTTTTTTTCTTTCTCTTTTTTCTCTCTTTCCCTTTCTTTTCCCACTGCTTCAGGTCTTTTCTGATTTCTTTAGAGTATATTTTCTGGGGAACTTGTTACTCTGCTAGCATTTTGTTCTCTCATTAATCAATTCTCCTCTGCACAAAATGACAAGATGGAAAAAATCACCTCAAGAAAAAGAACAAGAGGTAGTACTGACTGCCAGGGACCTACTCAATACGGACATTAGTACGATGTCAGATCTAGAGTTCAGAATCATCACTTTAAAAATACTAGCTGGGCTTGAAAAAAATATGGAAGTTATTAGAGAAACCCTTTCTGGAGAAGTAAAAGAACTAAAATCCAACCAAGTAGAAATCAAAAAGGCTATCAAAAATGGGGGAGCTAACTGCTAGAATAAATGAGGCAGAAGAGAGAATCAGTAATATAGAAGATGAAATGATGGAAAATAAAGAAGCTGAGAAAAAGAGAGATAAACAACTACTGGATCACGAGGGCAGAATTCGAGAGATAAGCGATACCATAAGACGAAACAACATTAGAATAATTGGGATCCCAGAAGAAGAAGAAAGAGAGAGAGGGGCAGAAGGTATAATGGAGCAAATTATAGCAGAGAACTTCCCTAATTTGGGGAAGGAAACAGGCATGAAAATCCAGGAAGCACAGAGAACCCCTCTCAAAAACAATAAAAATAGGTCAACACCCCGACATCTAATAGTAAAACTTACGAGTCTCATAGACAGAGAGAAAATCCTGAAAGCAGCTCGGGAGAAGAGATATGTAACCTACAAGGGTAGAAACATTAGATTGGCAACAGACCTATCCACAGAGACCTGGCGGGCCAGAAAGGACTGGCATGGTATATTCAGAGCACTAAATGAGAAAAATATGCAGCCAAGAATACTCTATCCAGCTAGGCTGTCATTGAAAATTGAAGGAGAGATAAAAAGCTTCCAGGACAAACAAAAACTAAAGGAATTTGCAAACACAAAAGCAGCCCTACAGGAAATCTTGAAAGGGGTCCTCTAAGCAAAGAGAGAGCCTAAAAGCAACATAGACCAGAAAGGAACACAGACAATATACGGTAACAGTCACCTTACAGGCAATACAATGGCACTAAATTCCTATCTTTCAATAGTTACCCTGAATGTAAATGGGCTAAATGCCCCAATCAAAAGACACAGGCTATCAGACTGGATTAAAAAACAAGACCCATCGATATGCTGTCTGCAAGAGACTCATTTTAGAACCAAAGACACCCCCAGATTGAAAGTGAGGGGGTGGAAAACCATTTACCATGCTAATGGACACCAAAAGAAAGCTGGGGTGGCAATCCTTATATCAGACAAATTAGATTTTAAACCAAAGACTGTAATAAGAGATGAGAAAGGACACTATATCATACTTAAAGGATCTATCCAACAAGAAGATCTAACAATTGTAAATATCTATGCCCCTAACATGGGAGCTGCCAATTATATAAGCCAATTAATAACAAAAGCAAAGAAACACATCGACAACAATACAATAATAGTGGGGGACTTTAACACCCCCCTCACTGAAATGGACAGATCATCTAAGCAAAAGATCAACAAGGAAATAAAGACTTTAAATGACACACTGGACCAAATGGACTTTACAGACATATTCAGAACATTCCACCCCAAAGCAACGGAATACACATTCTTCTCTAGTGCCCATGGAACATTCTCCAGAATAGATCACATCCTAGGTCATAAATCAGGTCTCAACCGGTACCAAAAGATTGGAATCATTCCCTGCCTATTTTCAGACCACAATGCTTTGAAACTAGAGCTCAATCACAAGACAAAAGTCAGAAAGAACTCAAATACATGGAGGCTAAAGAGCATCCTACTAAAGAACGAATGGGTCAACCAGGAAATTAAAGAAGAATTAAAAAAATACATGGAAACCAATGAAAATGAAAACACAACTATTCAAAATCTTTGGGATGCAGCAAAGGCAGTCCTAAGAGGAAAGTATATAGCAATACAAGCCTTTCTCAAGAAGCAAGAAAGGTCTCAAGTATACAACCTAACCCTACACCTAAAGGAGCTGGAGAAAGAACAGCAAATAAAGCCTAAACCCAGCAGGAGAAGAGAAATAATCAAGATCAGAGCAGAAATCAATGAAATAGAAACTAAAAGAACAGTAGAACAGATCAATGAAACTAGGAGCTGGTTCTTTGAAAGAATTAACAAGATTGATAAACCCCTGGCCAGACTTATCAAAAAGAGAAGAGAAATGACCCACATCAACAAAATCATGAATGAAAGAGGAGAGATCACAACCAACACCAAAGAAATACAAACAATTATAAGAACATATTATGAGCAACTCTATGCCAGCAAATTAAATAACCTGGAAGAAATGGATGCATTTCTAGAGATGTACCAACTACCAAAACTGAACCAGGATGAAATAGAAAACCTGAACAGACCTATAACCACTAAGGAAATTGAAGCAGTCATCAAAAATCTCCCAAAAAACAAAAGCCCAGGGCCAGATGGCTTCCCAGGGGAATTCTACCAAACATTTCAGGAAGAATTAATACCTATTCTTCTGAAACTGTTCCAAAAAATAGAAATGGAAGGAAAACTTCCAAACTCATTTTATGAGGCCAGCATTACCTTGATCCCAAAACCAGACAAAGACCCCATCAAAAAGGAGAATTACAGACCAATATCCCTGATGAACATGGATGCAAAAATTCTCACCAAAATACTAGCCAATAGGATTGAACGGTACATTAAAAGGATTATTCACCATGACCAAGTGGGATTTATCCCTGGGCTGCAAGGTTAGTTCAACATCCGCAAATCAATCAATGTGATACAATACATTAACAAAAGAAAGAACAAGAATCATATGATCCTCTCAATAGATGCAGAAAAAGCTTTTGACAAAGTACAGCATCCTTTCTTGATCAAAACTCTTCAGAGTATAGTCATAGAGGGTACATATATCAATATCATAAAAGCCATCTATGAAAAACCTACAGCAAATATCATTCTCAATGGGGAAAAACTGAGAGCTTTCCCCCTAAGGTCAGGAATGCGGCAGGGATGTCTACTATCACCACTGCTATTCAACACATTATTGGAAGTCCTAGCCACAGCAATCAGACAACAAAAAGAAATCAAAGGCATCCAAGTTGGCAAAGAAGAAGTCAAACTCTCACTCTTTGCAGATGATATGATATTTTATGTGGAAAACCCAAAAGACTCCACCCCAAAAATGCTAGAACTCATACAGGAATTCAGTAAAGTGGCAGGATATAAAATCAATGCACAGAAGTCAGTGGCATTCCTATACACCAACAACAAGACAGAAGAAAGAGAAATTAAGGAGTCGATCCCATTTACAACTGCACCCCAAACCATAAGATACCTAGGAATAAATCTAACCAAAGAGACAAAGGATCTTTACTCAGAAAACTATAAAATACTCATGAAAGAAATTGAGGAAGACACAAAGAAATGGAAAAACATTCCATGCTCATGGATTGGAAGAACAAATATTGTGAAGAGGTCAATGCTACCTAGAGCAATCTACACATTCAATGCAATCCCCATCAAAATACCATCCACTTTTTTCAAACAAATGGAACAAATAATCCTAAAATTTGTATGGAACCAGAAAAGACCCCGCATAGCCAGAGGAACATTGAAAAAGGAAAGCAAAGCCAGCGGCATCACAATTCCGGACTTCCAGCTCTATTACAAAGCTGTCATCATCAAGACAGCATGGTACTGGCACAAAAATAGACACATAGATCAATGGAACAGAATAGAGAGCCCAGAAATGGACCCTCAACTCTATGGTCAACTCATCTTTGACAAAGCAGGAAAGAATGTCCAATGGAACAAAGACAGTCTCTTCAACAAATGGTGTTGGGAAAATTGGATAGCCACATGCAGAAGAATGAAACTGGACCATTTCCTTACACCACACACAAAAATAGACTCCAAATGGTTGAAAGACCTCAATGTGAGACAGGAGTCCATCAAAATCCTAAAGGAGAACACAGGCAGCAACCTCTTTGACCTCAGCCGAAGCAACTTCTTCCTAGAAACATCGCCAAAGGCAAGGGAAGCAGGGGCAAAAATGAACTATTGGGACTTCATCAAGATAAAAAGCTTTTGCAAAGCAAAGGAAACAGTCAACAAAACCAAAAGACAACCGACAGAATGGGAGAAGATATTTGCAAATGACATATCAGATAAAGGGCTAGTATCCAAAATCTATAAAGAACTCATCAAACTCAACACCCAAAGAACAAAGAATCCAATCAAGAAATGGGCAGAAGACATGAACAGACATTTTTCCAAAGAAGACATCCAAATGGCCAACAGACACATGAAAAAGTGCTCAACATCGCTCGGCATCAGGGAAATCCAAATCAAAACCTCAATGAGATACCACCTCACACCAGTCAGAATGGCTAAAATTAACAAGTCAGGAAATGACAGATGTTGGCGGGGATGCGGAGAAAGGGGAACCCTCCTACACTGTTGGTGGGAATGCAAGCTGGTGCAGCCACTCTGGAAAACTGTATGGAGGTTCCTCAAAAAGTTGAAAATAGAGCTACCATATGATCCAGCAATTGCACTACTGGGTATTTACCCCAAAGATACAAAAGTAGGGATCCGAAGGGGCACGTGCACCCCGATGTTTATAGCAGCAATGTCCACAATAGCCAAACTGTGGAAAGAGCCAAGATGTCCATCAACAGATGAATGGATAAAGAAGATGTGATATATATATACAATGGAATATTATGCAGCCATCAAAAGGAATGAGATCTTGCCATGTGCAACGACATGGATGGAACTGGAGGGTATTATGTTGAGTGAAATAAGTCAAACAGAGAAAGACATGTATCATATGATCTCACTGATATGAGGAATTCTTAATTGCAGGAAACAAACTGAGGGTTGCTGGAGTGGGGGGTGGGGTGGGAAGGATGGGCTGACTGGGTGATAGACACTGGGGAGGGTATGTGCTCTGGTAAGCGCTGTGAATTGTGCAAGACTGTTGAATCTCAGATATGTACCTCTGACACAAATAATGCAATATATGTTAAGGAAAAAAAAAAAGAAGAAGAAGAAGGTAGCGGGAGGGGAAGAATGAAGCGGGGGAAATCGGAGGGGTAGACGAACCATGAGAGACGATGGACTCTGAAAAACAAACAGGGTTCTAGAGGGGAGGGGGGTGGGAGGATGGGTTAGCCTGGTGGTGGGTATTGAGGAGGGCACATTCTGCATGGAGCACTGGGTGTTATGCACAAACAATGAATCATGGAACACTTCATCTAAAACTAATGATGTAATGTATGGGGATTAACATAAGAATAAAAAAATAAATTAATTAAATAATCCGTGGGGAAAAAAAAAATAGCAGGCTCCACATTCTTTTCAAGTGCACATGGGACATTCTTCAGAATAGATCACATACTGGGTCACAAGTCAGGATTCAACTGCTACAGAAAGAATGAGGTTATACCATGGTTATTTTTTTACCACAATGCTACAAAATATGATGTCAACGACAAGAAAAATTTTGGAAGGACCATAAATACATGAAGGTTAAAGAACATCCTACTAAAGAATGAATGGGTCAACCAGGAAATAAAGAATTAAGAAAATACGGGGCGCCTGGGTGGCTCAGTTGGTTAAGCGACTGCCTTCGGCTCAGGTCATGATCCTGGAGTCCCGGGATCGAGTCCCGCATCGGGCTCCCTGCTCGGCGGGGAGTCTGCTTCGTCCTCTGGCCCTATCCCCTCTCATGTGCTCTCTGTCTCTCTCATTCTATCTGTCTCAAATAAATAAATAAAATCTTTAAAAAAAAAAAAAGAATTAAGAAAATACATGGACACAAATAAAAAGGAAAACACAACACTTTGAAACCTTTGGGATGCAGCAAAGGTGGTTCCAAGATGGAAGAATATAGCAGTACTCGCCTTCCTCAACTAGGTTGTGTCTCAAATACACAACCTAACCTTCCACATAAAGGAGCTGGGGGAAAAAACAGCAAATAAAGCCTAAATCCAGCAGGAGAAAGGAAATAATAAATATTATAGCAGAAATCAAGGATACAGAAATCAAAATAACAGTAGAATAAGTCAACAAAACTAGGAGCTGCTTCTTTGAAAGAATTAACAAGATAGATAAACGCTTAACCAGAATTATCAAAAAGAAAAGAGAAAGAACCCAAATAAATAAAATCATGAATAAAAGAGGAGAGATCACAACCAACACTGAAGAAATACAATTATAGAGAATATTATGAGCAATTATATGCCAACAAATTGGGCAATCTGGAAAAATGAATAAATTCCTAGAAACATATAAACTACCAAAACTGAAACAGGAAGAAATAGAAAATCTGAACAGACCTACAACTGGCAAAGAAATTGAGTCAATAATCAAAAATCTCCCAACAAACAAGATTTCAAGACTGAACAGCTTCCCAGGAGAATTCTACCAGATATTTAAAGAAGCATTAATACCTATTATTCTCAAACTGCTCCAAAAAATAGAAATGGAAGGAAAACTTCCAAAATCCTTGTACAAGGCCAGCATTACCTTGACTCCAAAAACAGACAAAGACCCCACTAAAAAGGAGAATCACAGACCAATGTCCCTGATGTACATGAATTCTCAACAAGATAATAGCATATCAAATCCAACAGTACACTAAACGAATTATTCACCACAATCAAGTGGGATTTTTTTCCTAGGCTACAAGGGTGGTTCCATGTTTACAAATCAGTCAACAAGATACATCATACTAATAAAAGAAAGGATAAGAACCAGATGATCCTCTCAATAGATTCAGAAAAAGAATTTGACAAAATACAGTATGCTTTCTTGATAAAAACCTTCCACAATGTAGGGATAGAGCAAATACACCTCAATGTCATAAAGGCAATATATGAAAGACCCACAGCTGATAACATCCTCAAGAGGGAAAAACAGAACTTTTCCCCTACGGTCAGGAACATGACAGGAATGTCCACCTTCACCAGTGTTGTTCAGCATAATACTGGAAGTCCTAGCCTCAGCAATCAAATAAAAAGAATTAAAAGGCACCCAAATCAGCAAAGAAGAAATCAATCTTTCACTCTTCAAAGACAACATGATACTCTATGTAGAAAACCCAAAAGACTCCACAAAAAAAAAAATTGCTAGAACTAATACAAGAATTCAGCAAAGTCACAGGATATAAAATCAACACACAGAAATCTGTTGCATTCTTATACACTAACAATGAAACAGTAGAAAGAGAAATCAAGGAATCAATCCTGTTTACAATTGCACCAAAAACTGTAAGAAACCTAGGAATAAACCTAACCAAGGAGGTAAAAGATCTATAAACTGTAGAACACTTATGAATGAAATTGAGGAAGGCACAAAGAAATGGAAAAACATTCCATGCCCATGGACTGGAAGAACAAATATTGCTAAAATGTCTATGCTACTCAAAACAATCTACACATTCAATGCAATCCCTATCAAAATACCACCAGCACTTTTCAAAGAGGCAGAACAAACAATTCTAAAATTTATGGAGAACCAGAAAAGACCTCTAATAACTGACGTAATGTTGAAAAGGAAAACCAAAGCTGGAGGCATCACAATTCCAGACTTCAAACTGTATTACAAAGCTGTAATCATCAAGACAGTAAGGTACTGGCACAAAAACAGACACATAGATCAATGGAACACAATAGAGAACCCAGAAGTGGACCCTCAACTCTATGGTCAACTAATCTTCAACGAAGAAGGAAAGAATATCCAATGGAAAAAAGACAGTCTCTTCAACAAATGGTGTTGGGAAAACTGGACAGCCACGTGCAGAAAAATGAAACTGGACCATTTTCTTACACCATACACAAAAATAAACTCAAAATGGATGAAAGACCTAAATGTGAGACAGGATCAAAATCCTAAAGGAGAACACAGCAGCAACCTCTTCAACCTCAGCCGCAGCAACTTCTTACTAGACACATCTCCAAAGGCAAGGGAAACAAAAGCCAAAATAAACTACTGGAACTTCATCAAGATAAAAAGATTCTGCACAGGAAAGGAAACAGTCAACAAAACTAAAAGGCAATCTATGGCATGGGAGAAGATATTTGCAAATGACATAATAGATAAAGGGCTAATACCCAAAATCTATAAAGAACTTACCAAACTCAACACCCCAGAAACAAAAAATCCAGTCAAGAAATAGGCAGAAGACATGAACAGACATATCTCCAAAGAAGACATACAAATGACTAACAGACACATGAAAAGATGCTCATCATCACTCACCATCAGGGAAATACAAATCAAAACCGCAGTGAGATACCACCTCACACTGGTCAGAATGGCTAAAATTAACAACTCAGGAAACAACAGATGTCAGTAAGGATGTGAAGAAAGGGGAAACTTCTTACACTGTTGGTGGGAAAGCAAACTGGTACAGCCACTCTGGAAAACAGTATGAAGGGGGAAAAGTTAAAGTTAAAAGTTAAAAATAGAACCTTCTGTGACTCAGCAATTGCACTAGTAGGAATTTACCCAAAAGATACAAACATAGTGATTTGAAGGGGCACATGCACCCCACTGTTTATAGCAGCAATGTCCACAATAGCCAAACTATGGAAAGAGCCCAGATGTCCATTGACAAATGAATGGATAAAGAAGGTGTAGTGTATGTGTGTGTGTGTGTGTGTGTGTGTGTGTAACGGAATATTACTAAGCCATCAAAAAGGATGAAATCTTGTGATTTGCAATGATATGGATGGAAATAGAGGGTATTAAGCTAAGTGAAATAAATCAGTCAGAGACTCAAATTCCATATGATTTCATTTGATGTGGGATTTAAGAAACAAAACAGGTGAACAAAGAGGAAGTGATGGAAAAATAAAATAAGATAAAAACAGAGAGGAAGGGTAACCACAAGAGACTCTTAACTATAGGGAACAAACTAAGGGTTGCTGGAGGGGAAGTGGATGGGGGAATGGTGTAATTGTGTGATGGTCATTAAGGAGAGCACCTGATGTAATGAGCACTGGGTGCTATATGTATGCAACTGATGAATCACTAAATTCCACCCCTGAAACTAATCATACACTATATGTTAACTAAACTGAATTAAAATTAAAAATAGTAATAATAATAAAATAACCAAGATATGGAAACAACCTAAGTGAACACTGATAGATGAATAACATATTTTTATCCCTTCATCCCTCAATAGACACATATATATACACATACACACAATGAAATACTACTCAGCCACAAAAAAGAATGAAATCTTGCTATCTGCAACAACCTGGATGGACTTTGATGATATTATGCTAAGTGAAATAAGTCAGATGGAGAAATATAAATACCTCATGATTTCACTTATACATGGAATCTATAAAACAAACCAAACCAAACAAAACCCAGACTCATTAATAGAGTAAACAGATTGTTGACTGCTGTGGAGGAGGATGAAATTGGTGAAGAGAATCGAGAAATACAAACTTCCAGTTATAAAATAAATAAGCCATAGTGATGTAATTTACAGCATGGTGAGTAAGTCAATAATATTGTATTAGCTTTGTATGATGACAGATGTTAACTAGATATAGTGTGATCATTTCTCAATAGACACAAATGTCAAATCACTATTTTGTACACCTGAAACTAATGTAATATTTTATGTTAATTCCCCCCCCCCAAAAAAAGATAAAGTCAATTATGTTGAAGGACTATATCAGATTCTGCATGGTATTCCATACCTTGTTAATAACTGTAGCTAATGTGCTGATAATTACGTGCTTTGCACTGTGCCAGGCACTGTGTTTTTAACACACATTCTGTCTCTAATTCTTACCACATCCTTGAAAAGTAGGTTCTATTTCCATTCAAATATACCCAGACCATTTCCAACCAATTTCATTGCCACCAACTTATTTTAAGCCATCATCATCTCTAATAAGGACTACTGCAATGGCCTCCTAACAAATCTCCCTCTTTCTACACTTGCCTCTCTTTAGGCCCTTCTCCACTGAATGCTCCAAAATACAAGATCCCTGAAATTACTCCTTAATTCAAAACTTCTATTAGTTCTCCATTTCCTTCAAAGTAAAAGCCAATATCCTTACATATGACCTACCCAAAGACTATATGATCTGCCACCCCATCTTCACCTCTACTTCTCTGAACTCATTTCCTACTGTAAACTCTCCCTTATTCTCTCTGTTCCAGCCACACTGGCCAGCTGACAGATCCTTGAACTATCCAGACACAGTCTCACCTCTGAGACTTTCATCTAATGTCTCCCTTTGCTTCTCCCAAATTGTTTAGGCCTGTTTAAGCCTTTGTTCATATCTCACCTTATAATAAGCACTCTTACTTAACATTCAGTCTGCCTCTGACCCCATCCAATTACCCTCAATTCTTATTACCTTGACCTACTTTTTCTTTTTTCCATAGCTTCCATAACCCTCTAATGTGCTATATAATTTATTTTTTGTCTATTATTTATTATCTCTCTCCCCTAAGAGAACATAAGTTTTATGAAAGCAAGACCATTTTTTTGTTAATGGGTGTATCCCAAGAACTAACTAGCTGATGTCTGGTATATGTTTAACCAATACATTTACAGTAAATGAATTTTTCAGGTAAGAAAACTGAAACACCAAGATATGAAGTAATTTGTCAAGATCTCAAAACTTCTACATGGTGCAGTTGACAATTTAACCCAGATTTGTCTAATCACAAAGCCCAGGGGCGCCTGGGTGGCTCAGTCATTAAGCGTCTGCCTTTGGCTCAGGTCATGATCCCAGGGTCCTGGGATCGAGCCCCACATCAGGCTCCCTGCTCAGCAGGAAGCCTGCTTCTCCCTCTCCCACTCCCCCTGCTTGTGTTCCCTCTCTCTCACTGTGTCTCTCTCTGTCAAATAAATAAATAAAATCTTTTAAAAAAAATAAAATAAAATAAAAACAAAGCCCATACTTTTTCTGCTATACCACCTTGCCACTAAAACTTTATCAAATACACTTGCTTCAGAAAAAAATAATGGAATGTTGTGATTTTTAAGACAATTATAGATTATAGATGACTATAAAGGGACATGAGACATCAAAAATTAAAAAGGAGGAAATGAAAGAGTGTCAAGAAAGGATAGAGAGTAAGCCAAAAAAAAAATCATATTGACAGAATTTCAGGAAGAAAGAGCTTTAACATCACCCTCCCAACCACTTAAATAATACTTGCTATAGCAACTCAGACATAGTCATCCAGTTTTACACTGTAAATTCTTGCCTTGTTTGTTCAATTAATTCTTTAATGTTATCAAGCACACACCGATTATTGACCAATGTATCCTCTGTATCTCTGTTTGCATACCATCGATACACAGAACAAACAGGCAACCCACAGAATGGGAGAAGATATTTGCAAATGACACTACAGACAAAGCACTGATTTCCAAGATCTATGAAGAACTTCTCAAACTCAACACCCAAAAAACAAATAATCAAGTCAAAAAATGGGCAGAAGACATGAACAGACACTTCTCCAAAGAAGACATACAAATGGCTAACAGACACATGAAAAAATGTTCATCATCATTAGCCATCAGGGAAATTCAAATCAAAACCACACTGAGATACCACCTTACACCACTTAGAATGGCAAAAATGGACAAGGCAAGAAACAACAAATGTTGGAGAGGTTGTGGAGAAAGGGAAACCCTCTTACACTGTTGGTAGGAGTGCAAGTTGGTACAGCCACTTTGGAAGACAGTGTGGAAGTTCCTCAAAAATTTAAAAATAGAGCTACCCTATGACCCAGCAATTGCACTCCTGGGTATTTACCCCAAAGACACAGATGTAGTGAAAAGAAGGGCCATATGCACCCCAATGTTCATAGCAGCAATGTCCGCAATAGCCAAACTGTGGAAAGGGCCGAGATGCCCTTCAACAGATGAATGGATAAAGATGTGGTCCATATATACAATGGAATATTACTCAGCCATCAGAAAGGTTGAATACCCACCCTTTGTATCAACATGGATGGGACTGGAGGAGATTAGGCTAAGTGAAATAAGTCAAGCAGAGAAAGTCATATGGTTTCACTTATTTGTGGAACATAAGGAATAGCATGGAGGACATTAGGAGAAGGAACAGAAAAAGGAAGGGGGAGGAAATCGGAGAGGGAGACGAACCATGTGAGATTACGGACTCTGAGAAACAAACAGGATATTAGAGGGGAGGGGGTTGGCGGGATAGGTTAGCCCAGTGATGGGTATTAAGGAGGGCACATACTGCAGGGAGAACTGGGTGTTATATGAAAACAATGAATCATGGAACACTATATCAAAAACTAATGATGTACTGTTGGTGACTAATATAACATAATAAAATTAAATTAAGTTTAAAAAAAAGATAAATGCATTCTTGGAAAGCTAGGTTTATTAAATAACTTTTATTTATATTATCTTACATTAAACTGAACTTTGCTTCTATGCATTGATTTGAGTTAGGCTTTCTGAATTAATGCAGAAAAAATTTCACTGCTGTTCTACATGATAAAACTGTAAATATTTAATGATAATCATTATATTCCAGTGAAATTGTTTCTCCTCGAAACTCAACACCTCCAGCTCCTTCAACTACTCTTCAAACGTCCTGGTCTCCCACTGACTCAGTACCCTGATCACACTCTGGATAAATGTTCTAGTTTCTCAATGTCTCATACCAAGAACTATCCTAATTACAGGCCCGACCAACTGAGTGTCCTGATCCCTGTTTTATCAAAAAGGCTTTTATTAATAGTTTCTTATATCCCAATGTTTTGGCTCCTTTATTTTTATTTTTTACATTTATTTCAGACCCAACCAGCACCTTAGGGAGGTAGGTAGGGGATCAGATTTTTGGTGATATGCTAAGATTAACTATGAACATTTTGAAAACCAAGTAAATGAATTGCAACCTGTCTTGGTGAACCAATGGCTGATGTAGTCGTTATTTATCTTACAGAGAAAGGAAAATCAATCCTTATCAATTACTGGGCTTGATCTTAAACCAAGCCAGTTCTGAGAACCTAATGTATTTCCAAGTCATTTTCCAGCTCAAATAAATAATCACCTTTAACTGAGATCATACAATTTGTGTTTAACATATTGATGATAAAACAAAGCATAAGTAAGACAAACATTATCTGTAACTTAAAATCATGTTCAGCAGACTCCCACAAATTGAATCAAGCAAAATCCCTAATATGATAAATAACAGAGAAATATTTCTAGAGTAAGAAAATACTGTGCTCCATTATACCACTTAAAATGTTGAAAACAGGTCAGCTATGGACAGGGCTGGAGGCCAAACCCAGTGACTCTTCAGTCAAACCCACTTTATAGCATACCCTTGATAGGTTTATTCAAGGATTTGATAATTCAAGAATAAATAATGTGCTATCTTCCCACCTTCTTGTCAAGGACTCATTCTTCATCCCTTTTACACAAACTCTTCTTAAAAAAAGGACAACAGAAGGGGGAGCGGAATCGGAGGGAGAGATGAACCATGAGAGACTGTGGACTCTGAGAAACAAATAGGGTTTTAGAGGGGAGGGGGGAGGGGGGATTGGTTAGCCCAGTGATGGGTATTAGGAGGGCACGTACTGCATGGAGCACTGGGTGTTATATGAAAACAATGGATTGTGGATCACCACATCAAAAACTAATGATGTATGGTGACTAACATAACATAATAAAATTAAAAAAAAAAAAAAAAAAGGACAACAGAACTGAGTCCTTTGTTCACTGCTGACTCAGCTTTGCAAACAAACAACCTAAATCTCAAGATCCTACTAGAGCCCCACCTCCATGAAATTTTTTCCGCAACATAGGGTAGTGGGAATAGGGGTACATTTCTTAGACCCTATTTCTTAAAGTTGCATAACAAGGGGACAATTATTACCTCTGAGAAATTCTGACTAAAACAGAGATAAAAATTCCTGAACCCACAAGAGCCAAGTATCAGAATCTTCTGGAATTAAATGTTACAATTAATTGATGTTGGCTTTTTTTCCTTTCATAAGCTTTTCCCTACCTACCACGATCAACTGTACTTAACAGCATTTACCCTCTAAACTAATATTTGTCAACTAACCAGAGACTTATCAAATTTTTCGTATTTTGTCCTTAGATTAGTTAGCTATAATTTAATTACTTAATTGCTCACAATATTAAGCTTTGTCTTCCCAACTAAATTTTGAGCTCATTAAGGATAGACACACTACCTTACTCATTGATAAATCTCCCAGAGTTCCTACAATACAGGCAAATGTTTAATAATCAGATGATGCAAATAATTTTCAAAAACTATCCAATTTGACATAAAACATTTATTTTTGATCTTGAGATGTTCAAAATCCAACTGTAATAGAACTCTGGGTTCTCCAGGGAAACAGAATCAATAGGGTTTGTGTGTATGTGTATGTGTATGTGAGACAGAGAGGGAGAGAGAGAGAGATTTATTTTAATGAATTGGTTCACAGGATTGTGGAGGTTGGCAAATCCAAAATCGACAGGGTAGCTCATCAGGCTGGAAACCCAGTAAAGAGGTAATGTTACAACTTGAGTTCAAAGAAAGACTACAGGCAGAATTCCTTCTTCTTTAGGGGAGTCAGTCTTTTTTCATTCTTAAAACCTTCAACTGATTGGATAAAGTCTACCCATATTATGGAGTATAATCTGCTTTACTCAAAGTCTGTAGATTTAAATGTTAATCTCATTTAAAAGGTACCTTCACAGCAACATCTAGACTATATTTAATCAAATATTTGGACACTGTGGCCCAACCACAGTTGACACACAAAATTAGCATACCAACCCTTATGATCAGCATTATCTCCTCTAACAATCACAATACCTCTATCAATAGGCCAGGATAACAGAGGAGCAAGCCAACATTTTCATTTTTGGAATTATTTCCCCTCCACTACACCCTTAATAGAGACTTATGATCTGGTGAATATGGAAAGAAATCTTAGAGTTCATTCCACATAAAAGGAAAATTGTATGACACCCAAATGAGAAGTGACTTAGTTCAGGCTTTCATTGCATTAAATCAGGGTGGAGTCAATTCTGGTTCTCTGATTTCTAACCCAGTCTCACTTCAGCTGCCACTCACACAGGGCCAGGTTTCTTTTTATGACCCAACCTTATTTAAATGCTGGCATTCATCCTAGAAAATGCTAAACAAACAATCAATTATTATAAAAAAAAATTCAAATCTCCCTTTTTACTCTTTCTTAAATAATCCTTATTTGTCCAAACATAGCTCTGCCTGAGTACAGAATTAGCTCCATCTCTCACTCAATGTAGGAAAATCTTCCCGGAATCCATCACACTGCAAAGTTTAACAAAAACTCTCAAAAAGCAGCTTGATTTTCTCAAGGAATAATTTTAACAAACTAATCAGAAGAAAAGAAAAGCCAATCACTTTCCATCCTTCTTGCACTGCTTTTAGCCAAGACTTCATTTCTCACCTAACTGTTTTATCTGTTACTTGGTTCTGGGCTACTAAGCTAACCCATCATCCATATTGCTTCCAGAATGATCTTTCTAAAATGCAAACCTAACTATATCACTCTCCTCTTTAATTCCATGTTCAGTGACTCACTCAGCAAAATACTCAATGCTGTCATTATCTTTATTTCTACCACAATGCACCCAATACCCCCCCATACTCCATTTACCAAAAGTTTACTTTATTCCAAAAACGTTTCTCAATCTTTTCCACTTGTTCCACATCTTTAAAATTATTTGAATTTTAAATGAATTAATTTTTTTGGAATATCAATATACTGAATATTATACTGCTTAAAAAAGGTATTTTGACTTCTGATCAAGATAGTTCAATATCTTCATATTTTATATACTCTCTCTGCTCCAAATATATAGCAATTATAGATACAACCACAAAAATATATCTCAATTTAAAAAAATAAGTATATCTGTATGGAGCAGAAATGAAAGAACTCAAAATGAATGCAGGTAGAAGCCATGAGCCTACTGGGCTCCAGATTAAGAAGTAGGGCAAGATGACCAAGAGCTTTGTTCTATTAAATTAATTAAAGAAGGAGGCCTGTTAGACTGAAGTGGCTCTAATGCCTTAGTAGCCTATGTAAGCAAACCAAAATCTAAGCCTGTAATACGTCAAGTTTAAGAAATCTAAACTTATGGACAACCAAACACAAATAGCCAACTAGGTTTTCCCAAAAAAGGCAACCACTTACTATAGCCAATCAAATAATTTCCTTGCTTTGCTTCCACATCTTCTCCATAAAAATCTTTCTCCTATCTCCTGTCCATAGAGTGCTTCTAACTACTTCTGGTTTGGCACTGCCCAATCTGAATCAACTTTTGCTCAAATAAACCCTTACGATTTTTAATATAACTCAGTTCATCTTTTAACAGTTCTTTTGTGGTAAAAGGCACTAAAATTGCTCCATTGTGGGTGATTGAAGCTAGTCTTCCAATTTAAGTCAGACTCTAGAAAGGAGTTCAGTGACATGTCAAAGAAAGCTAAAGAAAATTGTTGCTACCTACTGCTGCAGGTCTCTATAAAAGACAAAAACAGTACCAGAAAGAGCTTTATTCTACCTTAGTGATCAGATCTTTGATACTCCAGTATTATTGCCAGATAGAAGCCTCAAAGTGCCATTATAATTTTTGGTTTGAACTGGAAATCCTGTGAAACCACATAGAGACAATCAAAAAGAAGGAGTGAACATAGCAGGAGAGAAAAGGAATTAAACAAAACAATTTCCCAATAAAGGAAAGACTATAAACCAATTAAAAAAAAAAACTAATATTGAGGAAGGCAGCTCACAAGTGAATAACCAGAACATAAATTTTACTCCAGTCAATTATACAACAGTATAATAAGACTTTGAAACACAAGGATTACTTTTTTTTAAGAAAGGATTACTTTTATATCACTTGTATTGACCATGATACTTGAGATTATGGCCAATGCAGTAAAACAAGAAAAATAAAGCACAAGAATTAAAAAGGAAGAAGCAAAGCTAGTCTTATATGCAAATATATAGCATATTTATTTACATAGAAAATCCACAAGAATCTATAATTATTAGAACTAGTAAAGCTGCATGGCAAGTTTACTAGATTAAAAACTGAACAAACAAAATTTTTTAGCATTTCATACATTAGTAATAACTAGTTAAAAATATAACATAAAAGTATTCATCCAGAATAGCAATATGAACTTTACTTGAAAAGTATACCTAACAGGGGCACCTGGGTGGCACATTCAGTTGAGCACCCACCTCTTCGTTTTGGCTCACATCAGGATCTCAGGGTCATGAGATCAAACCCTGCTTCAGGCTCTGCACTCAATGTGGAGTCTGCTTGGGATTCTCTCTCCCTCTCCCTCTGCCACTCCCACTCACTATCTCTCTCTCTCTCACACAAAATAAATAAATAAATCCTTAAATATATATATATATATATATATATGTTTATATATATATATATATATATATATATATATATGTTTATATATACCTAACAAAAGATTCCCAAACCTCTAGGATAAAATTATTAAATATAGACGAACAACAGGATAACATTAGCCAAAACATTTTTTAAAGAATAAGGTAGGACTCAACATAATAGCTACCTGAATTGCTTTAGGAATATAGAATTCATACACTAGAGCATTATTGCACAGAAACAGTCAAATAATTAAAATAGAATAAAATAGATGGGAAATGGACAGGCATATATGAAACTTCATGTGTAACAGAGATGATATTACAAAAACTTGGGGGCAATGATGAACTATTCACTGAATGGTTTTGGAAAAATTAACTATCCATATTGGGAAAAATTAGATCCCTACCTGATACTACATGTAAAAATCAATTCCATAAGAATTAAAGCACAAAATATATAAAGAAAACTTTAAATATTTTGGAAATTAATATAAAAGAATATCTTGATGATCCTGGTATAGGAAAGGATTTATGTCATAAGACATGAAAAGCATAAACCCTAAAAAAATTCTAAATAAATCTGGCTATATTAGCATTCTGAATTTTTGCTCAAAAAAGGAAACAATAAACAAAGGTAACTGCCATAAACAAAGAAAGCTTGTAATACAGAAAAATTAATATTGAGACTATCCAAAGAATTTCTTGAATCAGTAAAATAAGTCTAACAATTCAATTTTTTAAATACAATGTGTAAATGAGAAGGAAATTCACATAAGAAATCTGAAATACCAATAAATATATGAAAGCTCATAAGGAAACATGGAAATGCAAAGGAAAACCACATGATATACCATTTAATATGCATCAGATTGGCAAAAATGTAAAAATCTGACAACACTAAGTACAAAAATGCAAAGAAATGAGGACTCTCAAAAACAACTGATAGTATATTACAATGACCTAAGTGAGTGCTTTAGCAGTAAACAGATGTTCCTATCTTTTGACTCAGCAATTGCATCTCTAAATATATACTATGGGAAAGTTTGGCACATGCAGAATTATTTATAAGAAAAAGAAATTACCCACTAATGGGAGATTAAATAAATTAGGGCATAGTCACATAATTGAATACTATACAATACTTAACTAAATAGACTAAAATCACATGTTTTAACATGAACAAAACATATATACTTAATTTGAAGAACAAATGCAAGCTGGAGAATGATATATATAAAATGATATAAATTGTTTATAACTGCAAATGTGTAAGACTAGTTTAAAAAAGACATGAATACTTAAAAGATAAAAATTCAGGGGAACTATTACTTCAGGGGAAGGAAGAAAGAGATGTAGAATTACTAATGATAAATGGGGAACCCCCCAAAAATAATGTGAAGTAAATATGGGAAATTTTAAGTTCCAATACGACTTATGAAAGGATTAAAAATAAAATAGATTTATAAACATTATTATAAAAAGATAGCCACAATACATTAAGTATAAAACATATTAAGTATATTTTTAAGACTTGGCAAGAAAAATCAAAGTAAGATTAATTTTAAATATGGTATTTTGAAATAAATCCTCCACCCTATTCTTCCACCTTGCTTCATAGGTGAAAATCCTTGCTGTAGAATTTCTTCTGGCTCCATATCTCTGCAATGTTATTCTATCTGCCTAGAATTCCTCAGCTATTTGAGCTTGCTGTAAATTTTATACTTCTCCATAAATATTCAGCTGAAATGTCAGCTCTTTTATTTTTTTTAAAAGATTTTATTTATTTATTTATTTGAGAGAGAGAAAGAGCACAATAGGGGGGAGCAGGAGAGGGAGAAGCAGACTCCCTGCTGAGCAGGGAGCCCGATGCGGGACTCGATCCCGGGACTCCAGGATCATGACCTGAGCCGAAGGCAGTCGCTTAACCAACTGAGCCACCCAGGCGCCCGAAATGTCAGCTCTTTTAGACAGCCTTTCTCAATCTTATCAACCTACCCCCAAGCCAATTAGTTTCGTGCTGCAGCTCTTAGAAGTCTGTCCCTACCTCTTTCATGTATTTCAATCCTCCATTTACATGTCTGTAAGCCCTCATAAGAATCATGTCTGATTCTTCTCCATAACATCAGAACCTAGCACATGCTGGCATTATAGGCACTCTACCAATGCTTAATACATGATAAATGAGCTAGAACTACTGAAGGAATGTCGCTATCCCTGTCAATCAGTCATAGCCTATAGGCATAAAATTCAGATGTCTGCAATCCCGTCATCACAAACTGTCGTTAAAAGGGCATACACAAGAGAAATCCATTTATCCTTTCCTCACCTCTTGTTTCATTGTTTGTTATCACCAGCCTATTCAGGTCATGACTCCTGCCTCCTGCTCTTCTAAGTACTTCTAAACCAGAGATTTAAAAGGCCACAAAAATGTACCAGAAGTCTTCTCATAAGAATCCTATCACTTCTCCCAGGTCAGCCTATACCCTGGAGGTAATAGCACAGCGTTACAATCTGAAATTTAAGCCTGATGATCTATTCTTGCTTCTGTAAGTGTCACAGACTATTTGGATTAGGTGGCACCTCTGGGTTCAAAGACTTCACAGCTAACATGGCTGTGATTTCCTATGTGTGGAAGAGACCAGTTCTTCTGCTCCATCAAAACCACATGGAGACTAACAGTCAGGGTGCCACTAAAGCCTCATCTTGGAGGAGCCAGCACTGTTTGCAGCTGTGGCTGCGATTCTTTGTTTCACACATCATTTGGTCCAATTACTTCACATAATAGTAGGATTAGGAATAGCTCATTGTTATATAGCACTTACTATGTGATATATATATTAAATAAACACACCCGCACACATTCAATCTTTACAACAGAACAAATGTTGGATCTATTATCACCGACCTTTCATTAATGAGAAAAGTGAAACAGAATTTTTTTTAATTTACCCTGAGTCACATAGCTTGGAATTAAGTGATAGGGCTATGTTTACTCTTCCCAAAATGCTATATATTAAGTCAAAAGGACAGTCATTACTTTCACCTGGATGTGTACATACCTAAGCTGTCATTTCTCCCCTTACAAGATGGGGGGGGGGGGGAGGAGCATATAATATATTAGAACTAGAATAATAGAAATGTGACACACACTTTTTACAAATGAACTAAGGCCCGAAGGCCCTAAACGGAAAAGTGGCCTAGCCACTAGTCACATCACGGTGGGAAGCCATGCATCATTAGGTCATTAGAATGTTCTTTAGTACCCTACTTTGAAGATCCCTTTACAGCTTTTAGTAGGAGACAGTCTCAGATTCCTGTCTTAAAATCCATCATAGTTTCAGTAAATGTCACTTCTGGGTAGTTGGACAAGCTGCCTCTTTTGATGCAAATCTTGGGGTTCAAGTATATTTATTACAAGCTATGTGTCATAGCCACCTCATTAAGCTGTCTTCTTTGTAAAACTGGCAAATGTTTTGTATGTGATGCTAGGATAACTAGGGTTGACAAGCTGAAATAAATCACTCTAGGGACTTAACCCTAGGAATCAAAATTTTATATGGAAAAAAAATCAATTTTTAAAAGTAAAAGGTTGTCAAACCATATGGAACATTATAGCCAAAGAACGAAACTTAATGTATGCAATTTTTTAACAAAATAAATCAAAGAAATAAATAAATGGAGAGATATTATGTATTCATGGATAAGAAGACAATACTGTTAAGATAACAGTTCTTCCCAAATTAATCTATAGATTCAATGCAATCCTAGTAAAAATCCTAGTAAGTTACATTCTGCATATCAATAAACTTTTTCTAAAGTTAATATAGAGAGGCAGAAGTCACAGAATAGCCAACATAATATTGAAGGAAAAGAACAAAGTTGGAAGATTGAAATTACTTGACTTCAAAACTTACTATAAAGCTACGGTAATCAAGACATTGTGGTATTGACAAAAGTAGACAAACAGATCAATGGAACAGATTAAAGAGTCTGGAAATAAACCTACATAAATACAGGCAACTAATCTTTGGCAAAGGAGCAAAGGAAAAACTTTTCAGCAGTCTTTTCAACAAATGGGTTTTGGAACTGGACACCCACCTGCAAAAAAATTAATCTAGGCACAGACATTATACTCTTCACCAGAATTAACTCAAAATGGGTCATAGACATAAATATAAAACACAAAACTACAAAATTCCTAGAAGATACAATAGGAGAAAATCTCAGTAACACTAGGGATGGTGATGACTTTTAACATACAATACCAAAAGCACAATCCATGAAAGAAAGAATTATTAAGCTGGAACTCATTAAAATAAAACTTCCGGAAAAAAAAAAACCAACAAACTTCAGCTCTGCGAAAGACAATGTGAAGAGAATGAAAAGACAAGCAACAGACTGGGAAAAAATATTTGCAAAAGACATATCTGATAAAGGACTGTTACCTAAAATATACAAACAACTCTTGAAATTCAACAATAAAATGAACAACCTTATTAAAAATTAGGCCAAAGACCTGAACAAACACCTCACCAAATAAGATATACAGGTGCCAAATAAACATATGAAAAAGATACTAAAAATCACATGTTATTAGGGAATTATAACTTAAAACAACAAGATACCACTACACACCTACTAGAATAACCAAAATCCAGAACACTACACCACCAAACACTGACAAGAACATGGAGCAACAGGAACTCCCATTCACTGTTGGTGGATATGCAAAATAATACAGCCACTTTGAAAGACAATTTGGCAATTTCTTACAAAACTAAACCCACTCTTACTACATGATCCAGCAATTGCACTCCTTGGCATTTATCCAAAGGAGTTGAAAACTTAATGTCCACACAAAATTATGCACATGGATATTTATATAGCAGCTTTATTCATAATTGCCAAAACCTGAAAGCAACCAAGACACCCTTCAGTAGGTGAATTAATTAATAAACTATAGTACACACAGATAATGAACTATTATTTAGTATTAAAATTAGATGAGCTCTTAAGTCATGAAAAGACATAGAGGAACCTTAAACGCATATTACTAAATGAAAAAAGCCAATCTGCAAAGTCTACCTGCTATAAATTCCAACAATACAACATTCTAAAAGACAAAACTATGATGACAATAAAAAGATCAATGGTTCTCAGAGATTGGGGAGGGAGGGATGAATAGCCAGAAAACAGGATTTTTAGGGCAGTGAAACTATTTTGTGTGATACTATAATGGAAGATACGTGTCATTATATATTTGTCCAAAGCCACAGAACATAAAATACCAAGCGTGAACACTAACAAAAACTACAGATGTTTGGTGATAATTATGTGTCAACATAGGTTTGATTGTAACAAATGTACCATTCTGGTGTGGAATTCTGATAGTGAGTGCTATAGAATGAATGTGTTCCCCCAAAACTCCTATGTTGAAACCTAATCCCCAACATGGCAGTATTTTGAGATAGAGTTTCCGAGAAGTAATTGGCTCTACCTTCATGAACAGAATTAGTGTTCTTAGAAAAGAAGCCCTACTGGGCTCCTCCATCCCTTCTGCCTTGTGAGGCTACAGCAAAAGGACAGCCAGCCATGTACGAACCAGGAAGTGGTTCCTCATCAGACACCAAATCTACTGGTGCTTTGACCTTGGAATTTCTAGCCTCCAGAATTGTGGAAAATAAATTTCTGTTGTTTATAAGACATCCAGACTATGGTATTTTTGTAATGGCATCAGGATGGACTAAGATAGAGGGAGAAGTTGTGTAGACAGGAAGTATATCAGAAATCTCTGTACCGGGTGCCTGGGTGGCTCAGTTGGTTAAGCGACTGCCTTTGGCTCAGGTCATGATCCTGGAGTCCCAGGATCGAGTCCCGCATCGGGCTCCCTGCTCAGCAGGGAGTCTGCTTCTCCCTCTGACCCTCCCCCCCTCTCATGTGCTCTCTCTCTCTCATTCTCTCTCTCAAATAAATAAATAAAATCTTAAAAAAAAAAAATCTCTGTACCTTCTGCTAAACTTTCTTATGAACCTAAAACTACACTAAAAAATTAAGTCCATTCAAAAAACTATCAAAATCCACAGAATTTTATGTCACAAAATGTGAACCTGAATGTACACAAATTTTTAAAAACTCAATTATAAGGCAGGGAACCCAGGATGGAATATAGAATGATAAAATAATATAACTGTATTATGAATGTATGACATAACATTGTTGATGAGGATGGTGCTGACCTAAGCAATGTTGGAAATAAGAGCAGACTGTGAGACTAAAGAAAAAAGAAAATGTAAATAGGCATACTCTTCTTGGTAAAGTTGTTTCCCATGGGGATACAGGTTTACAACTCTGAAACTTCTGTACAAATATACTATACTGAACAAATAAGTAAATGGATGGCAGATGGTAGGAGGCAGGTTTCTCTCTGTTGGAGGAGGACATAAGCAAGGAGGTAAGACTAAAATAAGCCATGTGATACTAAACTAGAATTGAAGACATCAGCATGAACTAATGTTTACTGTAATATAGATATAGATGGATAAATACAGAATTAGTTATAGGTATACATGTGTTAGTACACATACATTTATTTCCAAGCTCTGTCCACTGATAGGGCCTAGAAGCAATGTCACCCCAGTAACAACAAGCATACCCAGTATGCACATCTTGGTTTCTAATACCATTGTCCAATAAAAGAAAACAGGACTTCTTGGAATAATTGCTGATTCAAGCGTTGGGACAGGGAATATACAAGATGGGCATGCAGCATCTCCTAGTGCTGGAAAATAAGGAAGTGCTCAAAAAACAAATGATGAGGGTTAAGTCAAAGGGACATATGAACCAACTAAAAAAGCTGCCAATCGCCAAAGCTGGAACAATTTGAGAAACCAAATAAAGTAGTATCAGATTATAACCCAAAATACAAACTAAATATTTTGTATTGAATAAATGAATAAATAGGGGAGAAGAGACAAATCTCTTCAATGTACAAATTCCAAATAATTTGTACATAAAGCAGGTGGAGCATAACTCTTCATTCTTTATGTGTGGGCTGCACAAAGTGACCTTCCAAAGAGTATGGAAGGGGGAATGTATGGGAAGGGGGAATAAGTTACTTCATAGAGAAGAATCTGGAGAAACACTAGTTTAGGCAAGTGATCAAAGTTAACATCATACTTAATCATATGAACTCTTCATATGTGATGTAAATGGCTCTTTACCTCTCTGTGGTCTTCTTCCCCAAAACCAATAACCCCCACCTAATCACAAGAAAAACATCAGACAAATTCAAATTGAGGGACATTCTAAAAAATGCCTGGCTACTACTCTCAAAATTGTCAAGGTTGTCAAAACCAAAGAAAGGCTGACAAATTATCTTGGTCTGGATTTGCATAATGAAACATGATAACAAAAAAACTTGTTACCCGAATGGAATTCTGAGACAGAAAAAAAAATTAGTAAAACCTAAGAAAATATGAATTATGTATGGACTTTAGTTAATAATAATGTATCAATATTGGTTGATTAATTATAAAAAACATAGTATGCTAATGTTAAGATATTAACTATAGAAGAAACTGGGAATAGGTATACAGAACATCTGCGCACTATCTTTACAACTTCTCCCTAAATTTAAAACTATTTCAGGGTAGAAACAACTGAAATGCCCATCAACAGGGTAATGAATGTAAAAATTGTGGTATATTCATATGATGGAATATTATTAAAGCCCTAAAAATGAGTGAGATACTGATACATGCTAAAACATGGATAAATCTTGAAACAATCATTCTGGTTGAAAGAAGCCAAACACAAAAGTTCACATACGCTACTTCATTTATGTGAAATACCCAGAATAGGTAAATCTATAGTGGCAGAAAGTAGATAGTGTTTGCCAGAGGCTGTGGCGGGGAGGGGGCGGGGCAGAGGTAGGGAAGAGTAGGGTTCACAAAAAATGAAAAGTAACTACTTAATGAGTATGAGATTTTCTTTAAGGGAGATAAAAATATTTTGGAACCGGATAAAGGTGATAGTTTCACAGCACTATAGATGTAATTAATGCCATTGAATTGTATAATTTAAAATGGCTAATTTTATGTTTCTGACTTTTACTTTAATACAAAAAGTATCAATGTAAACAAATCTAAAACTATTTTAAGTAGAAAGCTTATTTTTAAAAGTAGAAATCTGTAGTACTTTTTCCTTATTCATCGTAACAGTCAATATAAATACCACTTTCTTGCAAAACTCTTAAGTAATCTATTATAGAAGTTAAATCATGAACATGAGGGAATATATGTATGCAAAGCTATGTCATCATAGCGAGAGGTTTAAGAAATCATAACATCTGAAAAAAACTCAGTGAAATGATCGCTAATCTAATGGGCAAAGGAACTGTATTCAAGTCCTGGTTCTGGGTCTAACTAGCTCTGTGACCTTGGTCAATTCTATTCTCCTTTGTGGACCCAAAATGTTTCATATTTAAAAATGAATATTATGCAACTAAATTATCTCAGTTCTAACATTCTCTGGCTCTATCTTACTGGAAAGAATATCTTTGATTTAATTTTCTAGCATGGCTACAGGAATTCTGCAATCAGAGCCTATGTGAGCTGCTTATTCATCTGATTACAAGTAAAGTGAGGTGATGCTCAGAGCCTAATGTGGGGAAAGGTGGGAAGAAATAGACATTCTCATTAACTGCTGGCAAGAGTATAAACCAGTACCATGATTCAAGTGAATCACTGGCAGTATATAACCAAATATAAATATATGTGTATATATATGTGTGTATATATATATCCTTTGACTCAGCAACCCTGCATCTAGGAATGTATTCTAAGGAGACAAGTACGTAGAGCTAAATACACAAAAAAGTATATAATAGTCATGAGTATGAAATAGCATAAATGTCCTTGAATAAGAAACAAGTTAATTTGTGAGACACATAGAGTATAATACAATGCAGCCACTAAAAATAAGGCTTATCAATAATTACAGACATGTAAACATCTACAAAAATTACTGAGTATGCAAAAAACAAAAGGCAGTCCATTGAATGGGAGAAGATACTTGAAAACAATATATCTGATAAGGGGTAATATCCAAAATATATAAAGAACTTATACAACTCAACACCAAAATAACCCAAATAATCCAATTAAAAATGGGCAGATAATTTAAATAAAAACTAAAGAAAAAAAATGGGCAGAAGGCCTAAACAGACATTTGTTCAAAGAAGACATACAGATGGCCAACAGACACATGAAAAGATGCTCCATATAACTAATAATCAGGGAAGTACAAATCAAACCATGAGATTCCATCTTACACCAGTCAGAATAACTAGTATCAAAAAGACAAGAAATAATAGGTGTTGGCAAGGATGTAGAGAAAAGGGAACCCTTATGCACTGTTGGTGGGAATCTAAATTGGTGCAACCACAGTGGAAAACATATGGAGGTTCTTCAAAAACTTGAAAATAGAAATACCGTATGATCCAGGAATTTCACTAGTAGGTATTTACCAAAGAAAATTAAAACACTAATTCAGAAATATATATGTACTCCATATTTATTGCAGCATTATTTACAATAGCCAAGATATGGAAGCAACCTGCATCCACTAATAGATGGATGGATAAAGAAATTGCGAGATATATATATCTCACAATTTATATATTATATATATATTATTATATTATATATTTAATATTCCATTATATATAATATAGTGCTATAATATATATAATGGAATATTAAATACATAATATATTATAGTATAATGTAAATATATGTATAAAATATGTATGTATATAATATTATATAATATAATGTAAATATTTGTATATAATATATACATATACATTATGTATAACACAATATATTATAATATTATATATATAATGGAATATTATTCAGCCATAAAAAAGAATAAGATCTTGCCAATTGCAACAATATGAATGGATTTAAGAGGGTATTATGATGAGTGAAATAAGTCAAACAGAGAAAGACAAATACCATGATTTTACTTCTTTGTGGAATCTAAAAAACAAAACAAATGAACAAACATAAGCACTGTAACACTGAAATGCCATAGCTTTATAGTTAGATCTAGGTTTAAATCCCAGCTCTGCTAAGTACTAGTGTTATCATCTCAGTTTATTGATCCATAAAATAAAAACAAACACAATTTACAGTAATTAATACGTTTTCAAAGAATATATGTAAAGCATCAAGCATTGCACTGGACTCATAGGAGGAATTCAAAAAATTAAAGCATTTATAATGTTACTGTTGTTACATTCACAACTTTATTGAGTTCCATTAATTGCACAGCTATGGTATTAATATCCCGTTTCAGTACGGCAATGATACTAATCCTAACCCTATTACAAATTCTTGCAGCATAAATTGAATTTCAGCTAACAACTCTTGAAAGCTATTGGCAAGGTTTTTTTCAAATCCAATATGACACTATATGGAATTTAAATAAACTTGAAATTAAAAAATAATATAATAAAATCCCATATATCACCTGCTCACAAATTCAGCCCCCTCTGTAACTTCCCATTAGGAATAATGCCAAAACAACAAGCTAGAAATAAATGTCACAAGAAGTGTCAAAGCATATCTCTCAGAATCACTGAATATCAATAAGCATAATTCCAGAGTACAGGAAATACCAGGAAAAAATGTATCTCCTAAGGCTAGAGCCACATAACTTATGGGTAAAGTTATCAGGAATTAAGAAAGACCATCCTTTCATATTACAGTTCATTAGTCAGTCTCAGGGAGATTGTCGAATGTGAAGTCAAAATATTACATAAACCTTTTATCCATCCCACTGATATTTTTCAAAAAAAATCCTAAAAACATAGGTAAACGTTTTCTGATTACAAGTATACCAACAGATGAATAAATTCATGATGAAATAAAATAAATAAATACCCTAAATTCCACCATGCAGAGAAAATCTTTGTTAAAATCTGGGGGTACCCTCTTCATGTCTTTTTCTATAAATATTCATTTTTTCATGTGGTTGAAATCGAACTATATAGAGTATCACAGCCTTATTTCACTTAATATTATATCCTATTGGTATTAGCTATCTACTGCTGTGCAATAAATTAACTCAAAGTCTTAGTAGCTTAAAACAACAAATATTTATTATCTCACATCACAGCTTCTGTGCGTCTCTAGGAAAAACCCTTTGCTACCTTGGGTTTCTGCTGAGTGACACTATCTTTGACCTATATTCTTATAAGCCCTATTCTTTCATTGAGAGGATTGGTGAAGCATATCCTTAAATTTTTTACAGGGCCTTTTGTCTAACTTAGTACTTAAATCTTTGATCTTTCTTAGATCTCAACAAAGGATTTTACAGTCACATCCTCAGTTTCATCTCTAAACCAAGTTTTTCTGAAAGTACCCTGGTATTTATCTTTACCTGGAAAGATTAATTTTAGAATCATTTTCATCTGAAAAGGCTTAGAATTTAAACCATCAAGTTCTGTCTCCTTCATGTTTAACAGTGCTTCCTTAGTTTCTCTCTCTCTTCCCACGCTAAGCAGAAAGAAGAAACCAGGCAGCCCCTCAACATTCTGCATAGGAATTTCCTTAGCTACATCAACTCAGTTCACTTAGTGCATTTTCTACTTTCCACATAACTGCAGTGACAGTGTTGCTAAATGTCCCATCACTACATAACAAGAAACCTATTTCCCCCCATTTTCAGTAAGATTTTTTTCACTTTCCTTTATGCTTTCGCCTGAAGCCTTCTTAAATGTAGTCTTGTTTATACAGTTTCTTCAGTTCTATACAAGGTTTAACTGACATGCTACTTAAAGTTCTGTGATAATGGAATAGAGAGGTTAAAGAGATCCAGTCCAGCCTACATATAGAGATATAGAGAACTTTTTAAACACTTAATTAACACTCATGGAATCCAGTGGAAAAAGAGAAAGAAGTATCACATCATAAAGTATAACCTAACCTAGACTCACCTTAATAAAGACTAAAACCAAGCCCAGATAAAAACCTAAGGAAGAACAGAGTTTGAAGTTTGAGTCCTCTGCCAGGAGTTCCCCAAATCACCCCCAGGTTTGGTAGTTCAGAAGGACTCCGAAGACTCAGAATAAGTTATACCTTGAAAAGTATACTTTTATATGGAAGAGACACAAATCAAAATTAGCAAAGAGAAAACGTACATGGGATGAAGTCCTCAGGAAATCAAGCACAAGTTTCCAACAGTACTCTCCCTAGGGCATCACACTAAACACACATAACTTTTCCACAAATTAATTATAACAACATATGAGAATTGTTATCTGCCAAGGAAGCTCGCCTGAGCCTAGGAACCCAGACTTTTTTATGGTAGTCAGTCACTGAACCTCCAGACCTTCAGAAGGAAAGGAGATATTCACCATAAATTAAAAATTTTACCTACACTATCTGGATAAGCTAGCACAGTGTTCTGTACTAACAACAAGCATGTAAAAAATTCTTATCAGAACATTCCAAGAGCATTCTAGGAACCAGCCAAAGGTCAGTCAAAAAACAGACGCTCCTTGGTAATGTACAAGGTTTAAGAAACTTATGCCTGCTTAATTAACTCTTTCTTACACGAGTTCCAACCTAGAGGACTGGTTTATCCCCTTGAACTTATATAAACTTGTAAGTTTAACTAAGTTAATCTAAGTTCAAGGTGATAAAAACCAGTATCTGAACTGGTAACTAGATTAAAAAATCACCTCTTAAGAGGATGAAAACAGAAACAAGAGCTTCTACAATAAAAAATGTAGTCGACAGAGACCAACACTGAGATGGCCCAGATTTTGGCTTTAGTAAACAAAGAAAATATTATAAATATATTCAAATAGCTAAAGGAAAATATTTCAAAGAATTAAAGAAATATGGTCTTCAGAGTGAACAGAGAGAAAACTAAACTGGAAATAGAGATCTATAAAAAGAACTGAATGGAAATTGTAGAATTAAAACTTACAATGCTAGAAATAAAAAGTACACTGAATGGGTTCAACAGCAGATTGAAAATTTCAGAATGAAGAGACATCATTAAAAAATATCTGATCTAAATGTAGAAAAATATTTTTTCTTAAATTAACAAGCTTCAGAGACCCATGGGAAAATACCAAATATGTAATAGGAGTTCCAGAAAGAAAAGTGAATAAAAATGTAGAAGAAATAATATTTGAAGAAATAAGCCTTAAATTTTTCCAAATATGATGAAAATCAACAATTACAGATCTAAGAGGCTCAATAAACCTCAAGCAGGATAAATAACACAAATATAAAAAGTCCAACCTAGATATATCATAGTCAAATTGCTTAAAACCAAAGACAGAAAAAATCCTAAAAGCACAGAAGACATATTGCATACAGGAGATCAGTGAAAAGGGTAACAAATAGTTGAGTTCTCATCAGAAACAATGAAGATTATAAGACAATGAAATAATATCATTAGTGTTAAAAAACCCAAAAAAAAAAAATCTTTTCAACCCAGAATTCTACATCAAATCAAAAACAAAAGTAAAATAAAGACAATTTCATATAAAGTGGCTACATAATTTTAAACTATATTATTATTTAATAATTTTCTTAAGCCAAATGATTGACGCCAAAATATTTACATTATAAACAGGAGTTTATAATGCACAAAAACTAAAATGTATAAAGAGAATACCCAAAGGATAGGGACCAGGCAGGTAAATGGAGTTAGACTATTCTAAGATGTATAAAGCTTTAAAATGAGAAGTGTGAAGTATCATGTGTTGAGTGTGAAGTGAGATGCAGGAAGTATGACATAGAAAGTATGAAGTATAAAGTGGTACAAAAAGATGCATATTGTTAGCCATTGAGCAACCACCATACATACATACATACATAAAAGAAGGTATAGGTAAGAAGTCAATAGAGAAAATAAAGTGGAATAATATATGCATATATACTTATACATGTTAAATAATATATACTGTGAAATTAAGGAAAATTTCTGCCTTAGATTATCTCAAATTTAGAAGCCCATTACAATTTCGACTGAAATCTTCCATGTACTGTATTACTTTCCCAGAAATCAGATCATGTTGTTCTCCTGCCTAAATCTCTTCAATAGTTTCTCAATACACATCAAATAAAACACAAAGCCTTTACTATAACCCATGAGACACTGCATGATCTAGTCCCTGTCTACCTTTCTTGTTTCGTCTTTACCACTCCTTCACCTAATGCACTCTCCTCTTTTCAGTTCCTAGAACAAACGTTATCTGCATCAAGACCTTTTCCATGCTGTCTCTTTCCCTGCCTTCTCATGGATGCCTCTTTATCTTTCGGATTTCAGCTTAATGCTTACCTCATCACAGAAGTCTCTCCTAACTATCCTAAAAGTTTCCATGAAATTTCTACCACTGAATTCTCTTTATTTCCTTCATAGCACTTCTCACAATATGCAATTATATATGTTTGTTAATTTCTTAGTGACTTTCTCCCACCAGACATGAACTCATGGAGAATAGTAAACACATGTTTTTTGTTGACTCATGTATACCCCATGCCTAGCATTGTGCATGAAACATAGAATGTATTCAATAAACATGTGTTAAATAAAAGATATATGTAGGTACCCACAACACAAGAGGCTCCCAGTAAATTTTCTCTTTATAAAATGACCACAAGCAATGCTGATAAAATTTGCAAGCCCAGTATCATTATGGATATACTCTCCTCAGTAATTTCATCATTTTTCTTCCTTTTTATAACACACTAGTATCATATCTTAAAATAGCAAGTGCATAGATGAGAGAATTCCCACTGCCTTCAGTGCAAAGTTATACATCAGCAATAGCATTCATACATGTATAACAACAACAAAAAATCTCATTTATATTTATAATACAAAATACCTATTTAACATACTTTCCTAATAAAGAATAAAATATAGTAAAAATCAGCAACTACTCAAAACTGAAAGTCTATAACTGGTGGTAACTGGAGAAATAAAAATGTACATGCTTAAACGATGAGCAAAAACAGATTACATATAAGAGCAAAAGCATTTAAACTCTGAAGGATAGCCAAACAGTAGTTTGTGGTGATGGAAAGAAACAGAAGACTTTGGTCTCTTAATTTTTATAAATCACTTACGGAAATGAATAGAAAATCACTGATAGGAAAAAGAAAGCTAGATGCTTGACACAACTCCATTGGCAAGCAATATATTTGGCCTTTATTCTTTTGTTTTTGGTTTTGTTTTGGGAAGTGATAGAACCACCTTAAATATTTGGCCTTTATGTATTTGTTTGGTAAATGAACCGATTCCATCCTTTCTTACCCCAGGCTGTTATCATATTTCATCTGAACTATTAAAAGGCGCTAACTGGTCTCCAAGATCATTGAACAAGTAGTTAGTTAAGAAAGGAGGTCTAGATAGGAAATTTAAATTTAGGAATTATAAACAGTTTGACAAAAGAGACAGAAAAGAGAAAAGGGCCGAGAACCATGATCTGAGAAACTTTAACTCTTAGGATTTAAATAGAGGAAGAGGATCCAATACAAGAGACTGAGAAGGAGCAGTCTGTATGACTGAAGAAAAACCAGAAGAATGAGTTACTGCAGAGTCCAAGGAAGAAGACTGATTCAAGAAAGAGATAAGAGCCAATGATTTTGCAAGCTACTGAGATCAATTTTTATGAAATTAACTTAGCCATAAACTTAGCCATAAAGTGGTCACTGATGATTTTGACAAGAACGATTTCAGTGGAACAGTGAGAATGGGAAACAGATTGGAATGAGTTGAAAAAAAACTGGAAAGCAAGAGAGTGGAAACAGTGTGATAGTGTTTGAAACACTCTGCTCCTTTAGAACACAGACTCTGCAAGTTGGAAGAGAAAGATCATAACCACTGAAATAAAAATATTGTCAATATTTTCCCAATTCATTAAAAAAATTTTATGTACAGAATATTCTTATTTATAAGTTTCTCCCATAGCATCAAAATGGAAACTGATTTTACTTGAATTACCCATATTTCAAGGTCTTCCAACAAACAAGAGGAGGGAATTTATTTTACACAATATTAATTTCAATTTACATATGCAATTCATTTAAAATTCATATCACATCTTTGAGGTAAATATGATTTTCTCCATTTTAGGTGAGAAAATGATCTTCAAAGACCTAGTAACTTGCTCAAGGTTACACAGTAGTTGGTATTAAAAGAGCTAGAGATTCTAATCCTGACCAAGAAAATAGTAAAGTTTCTACAACACAGTACTACAAAGTAACTGCCACCAATATTAAGGAATACGCTCATAGCATTTTTACTCACCTCTATTATAACACTTTGGATTTTAATTATTCACATACAGATATGTCTCTCCTCAATGCCTAGTAAAAATCTTGATTATATAAATTATCTTATGTTTGTATCCTCATGCTCCTAACATAATGCATGACTCATAATAGAAATTCAGTAAATATCTGGTGAAACTAATATTGAATGAAAGAATATATATGAGAACTTCAATGGAGGATATCATCTATTATCCCAGGAGCATAAATATTAATTCACTCATGGCTACTTCATTTTAAGGTCTAGATCACTACTGAGAATTCAATATAATTCACCAAATATTTGCTGGCTATTTGTTGTGGTATGTATTGTGCTAGATACTGAAAGGAAAAGGAAATGAATTCAGAAAATAATAAGGCAAAACTCTCTGCCTTTCATATGCTCATATAAAAAAACAGGAAATTTTTTAAAAAGCTAAAATATGATAACTTGAGAAAAAGAAGAAAAACACTGGGACAAAGAACAATTAAAATAAGACTTCAATGGAATATTAAATATTAGGTATAGTCATATAAACTGTACTAAATACAGGCATTAAGCTGAGATTTCTTTTTTTAAGATATAGATGCATCATCCCAAAGTACATGAGAATTTTCATTTAAATTTAAATTTTTTAAGTTTTCCTAAAAAATAAAAAAGGAAGACGTTCACAAATAGTAAGATATAACATATACCTAGATAAGAAGACCATTACAAACTTACTATTATTCAAAAATAAATGTAGAGTTTAATGTAATTCTCACCAGAATGTCATTGGCATTTTTTAAATAAATTAACTCAAAAATTTATCTAGAAAGCTAAATAAATGACAGGGGTATAAAATTTCCAGGAGGGGAGAAAATATATTCTTAAAGTACATCTGCAGAGTTTCTACTACAGATTTGGGCCCAGGAAGATGCATTTACCTTAGTAATAGCCTAAGATTATTCTGATTAAGAAGACTAAAGTTGGGGCACCTGGGTGGCTCAGTCGGTTAAGTGTCGGTCTTCAGCTCAGGTCATGATCCCAGGGACCTGGGATCAAGTCCCGCATGGGGCTCCTTGCTCAGCGGGGAGCCTGCTTCTCCCTCTGCCTGCCGCTTCCCCTGCTTGTGTTCTCTCTCTCTCTCTCTGTCAAATAAATAAATAAACTCTTAAAAAAAAAAAAAGACTAAGGTCAAAATTTGTAAACCACATGATATGATATATAACTATGAGTGTGTACGTAGGATATAATAAAGGAAGCATCACAAAAACCAGTAGTGAAGAAATGGATTATTCAATAAGTAAGTGATGAAAATAGCTATTCAGAAAATTTTGAGTTAGAACCTCAGTTTACTACACTTATATAATTTTGATAATGATTAAAGAATTAAACATGTGGAACAAAACTATAAAAGGCCAGAAGCAAACATAAGAAAATGTTTTCTAAGATTTGGAAGAATTAACCATAAAAACAATGGTAGAAAATACAAAAAATCAATCATATCTGACTACATAAAAATGATACCTCTCTCATGTAAAAAACATGATCATAAAATTCAACTATATCAAGCTAAGAAAAACACCAGCCACAGATATAACTAAGTCTTAATATTCTTTTTTTTAAGATTGATTTATTTATTTGAGAGAGCACAAGTGGGAGGGGCAAAGAGAGGGAGAGAGAATCTCAAGCAGACTCCAATCTGAGCACAGAGACTGACGTGGGACTCTACTCACAACCCTGAAATCATGACGCTGAGATCACAACCCTGAGATCACGACCCCAGCCAAAACCAAGAGTCGTATGTTTAATCAATTCTGCCACTCAAATGCCCCAACTAAGGCTTAGTATTCTTAAAAAATAAATAACTCACAAAGAAAAATACCATACCACCTTACACCACTTAGAAAAATTAACAAAACAGAAAACAAGAAATTTGCAAAGATGTGGAGAAAGGGGAACCCTCTTACATTATTGGTGGAAATGCAAGCTCGTAAAGCCACTCTGGAAAACAGTATGGAGGTTCCTCAAGAAGTTAAAAATAGAGCTACCCTACGAGACCCAGCAATTGCACTACTGGGTATTTACCCCAAAGATACAGATGTAGTGATCCAAAGGAGCACATGCACCCCAATGTCCATAGCAGCAATGTCCACAAAAGCCAAACTGTGGAAGGAACCAAGATGCCCTTCAACCGATGAATGGATAAAGAAGATGTGCTCCATATATACAATGGAATATTATTCAGCCATCAGAAAGGATGAATACCCACCATTTGCACTGACATGGACAGAACTGGAGGGGATTACACTAAGTGAAATAAGTCAAACAGAGAAAGACAAACATCATATGATTTCACTCATATGTGGAACATAAGCAATAGCACGGAGGACCATAGGGGAAGGGAGGGAAATCTGAAGGGAGAGAAATCCCAGAGAGGGAGACGAACAATGAGAGACTCTTGACTCCAGGAAACAAACGGAGGGTTTCAGAGGGGAAGAGGGTGGGAGGAGGACGTAAAAGGATGATGGGTATTAAGGAGGGAACGTGTTGTTTGGGTTTTTTTTCTTTTTTTTAAATTTTATTATGTTATGTTAGTCACCATACAATACATCATTAGTTTTTGATGTGGTGATCCACGATCCATTGTTTTCATATAACACCCGGTGCTCCATGCAGTACGTGCCCTCCAGGAAACCAATCCCCCCTCCCCCCTCCCCTCTAAAACCCTGTTTGTTTCTCAGAGACCATAGTCTCTCATGGTTCAGCTCTCCCTCCAATTCCCCTACCCCATTATTTTTCCCTTCCTTCTCCTAATGTCCTCCATGCTATTCCTTATGTTCCACAAATAAGTGAAACCATATGATAATGCACTTTCTCTGCTTGACTTATTTCACTTGGCATAATCTCCTGCAGTCCCATCCATGTTGATGTAAAAATTGGGTATTCATCCTTTCTGATGGCTGAGTAATATTCCATTGTATATATGGACCACATCTTCTTTATCCATTCATCTGTTGAAGGGCATCTCAGCTCTTTCCACAGTTTGGCTATTGAGGACATTGCTGCTATGGACATTGGGGTGCATATGGCCCTTCTTTTCACTACATCTGTGTCTTTGGGGTAAATACCCAGGAGTGCAATTGCTGGGTCATAGGGTAGCTCTATTTTTAAATTTTTGAGAAACCTCCACACTGTTTTCCAAAGTGGCTGTATAAACTTGCACTCCCACCAGCAGTGTAAAAGGGTTCCCCTTTCTCCACAACCTCTCCAACATTTGTTGTTTCTTGCCTTGTCCATTTTTGCCATTCTAAGTGGTGTAAGGTGGTATCTCAGTGTGGTTTTGATTTGAATTTCCCTGATGGCTAATGATGATGAACATTTTTTCATGTGTCTGTTAGCCATTTGTATGTCTTCTTTGGAGAAGTGTCTTTTCATATCTTCTGCCCACTTTTTGACTTGATTATTTGTTTTTGGGTGTTGAGTTTGAGAAGTTCTTTATAGATCTTGGATACCAGCCCTTTATCTGTAGTGTCATTTGCAAATATCTTCTCCCATTCTGTGGGTTGCCTCTTTGTATTGTTGACTGTTTCCTTTGCTGTGCAAAAGCTTTTTATCTTGATGAAGTCCCAAATGTTCATTTTTGCTTTTGTTTCACTAGCTTTTGGAGATGTATCTTGAAAGAAGTTTCTGTGGCCGATGTCAAAGAGGTTACTACCTATGTTCTCCTCTAGGATTTTGATGGATTCCTGTCTCACACTGAGTTCTTTCATCCACTTTATCTTTGTGAATGGTGTTAGAGAATGGTCGAGTTTCATTCTGCATGTGACTGTCCAATTTTCCCAGCACCATTTATTGAAGAGACTGTCTTTTTTCCATTGCATGTTTTTTCCTGCTTTGTCAAAGATTATGTGACCATAGAGTTAAGGGTCCATATCTGGGTTCTCTTTTCTGTTCCATTGGTCTGTATGTCTGCTTTTGTACTAGTACCATGCTGTCTTGGTGAACACAGCTTGTCATATAGCTTGAAATCAGGCAACGTGATGCCCCCAGCTTTGTTTTTCTTTTTCAACATTTCCTTGGCGATTTGGGGTCTTTTCTGATTCCATACAAATTTTAGGATTGTTTGTTCCAGCACTTTGAAAAATGTCATTGGAATTTTGATTGGGATGGCATGGAAGGTATAGATTGCTCTGGGCAGCATAGACATTTTAACAATATTTATTCTTCCAATCCATGAGCATGGAATATTTTTCCATCTTTTTGTGTCTTCTTCAGTTTCTTTCATGAGTGTTCTGTAGTTCCTAGAGTATAGATCCTTTACCTCTTTGGTTAAGTTTATTCCGAGGTATCTTACGGTTTTTGGTGCTATTGTAAATGGAATCGTTTCTGTAATTTCTCTTTCTACAGTTGCATTGTTAGTGTATAAGAAAGCAACTGATTTCCGTGCATTGATGTTGTATCCTGCCACATTACTGAATTGCTTTATGAGTTGTAGTAATTTGGGGGTGGAGTCTTTTGGGTTTTCCACATTAAGTATCATGCTGTCTGTGAAAAGAGAGAGTTTGACTTCTCTGCCAATTTCAATACCTTTTATTTCTTTTGTTGTCTGATTGCTGTTGCTAGGACTTCTAATACTATGTTGAACAATAGTGGTGAGAGTGGGCATCTTTGACGTGTTCCTGATCTTAAGGGAAAGGCTCTCAGCTTTTCCCCATTGAGGAGGATATTCGCTGTGGGTTTTCATAGATGGATTTTATGAACTTGAGGAATGTTCCCTCTATCCCTATACTCTGAAGAGTTTTAATCAGGAAAGGATGTTGTATTTTGTCAAATGCTTTTTCTGCATCAATTGAGAGGACCATATGGTTCTTGTCCCTCCTCTTATTAATGTGTTCTATCACATCGATTGATTTGCGGATGTTGAACCACTCTTGCATCCTGGGGATAAATCCCACTTGGTCGTGGTGGATGATCCTTTTAATGTATTTTTGGATCCTATTAGCTAGGTTTTTGTTGAGGATTTTGGAATCCATATTCATCAGGGATATCGGTCTGAAATTCTCCTTTTTGATAGGGTCTTTGCCTGGTTTGGGGATTAAGGTAATGCTGGCCTCATAGAATGAGTCTGGAAGTTTTCCTTCTCTTTCTATTTTTTGAAACAGCTTCAGAAAAATAGGTATTATTTCTTCTTTGAATGTTTGGTAGAATTCCCCAGGGAATCCATTGGGCCCTGGACTCTTGTTTTTTGGGAGGTTTTTGATCACTGCTTCAATCTCATTACTGGTTATTGGCCTATTCAGGTTGTCAGTTTCTTCCTGTTTCAGTCTTGGCAGCTTATAGGTTTCCAGGAAGGCCTTAATTTCATCCACATTGCTCAGTTTATTGGCATATAGTTGTTGATAATAATTTCTAATAATTGTTTCTATTTCCTTGGTGTTAGTCGTGATCTCTCCCCTTTCACTCATGATTTTATTAATTTGGGTCCTTTCTCTTTTCTTTTGGAGAAGTCTGGCCAGTGGTTTATCAATCTTATTAATTCTTACAAAGACCAACTTCTAGTTTCGTTGATCTGATCTACTGTTTCTGGTTTCTAACTCATTGATTTCTGCTCTAATTTTAATTATTTCTCTTCTAATGCGTGGCTTAGGCATCGTTTGTTGCTTTTTCTCTAGTTCTTTAAGGTGTAGAGTTAGTTGGTGAGTTCAGGATTTTTCTATTTTTTTGAGTGAGGCTTGGATGGCTATATATTTCCCCCTTAGGATCGCCTTTGCAGTATCCCATAGGTTTTGGACTGATGTGTTTTCGTTCTCATTGATTTCCATGAATGGTTTAAGTTCTTCTTTGATTTCCTGGTTGACCCAAACATTCGTGAGCAGAGTGGTCTTTAGCTTCCAAGTGTTTGAATTTCTGCCAAATTTTTTCTTGTGATTGAGTTGCAGTTTTAAAGCATTGTGGTCTGAGAATATGCAGGGAATAATCTCAATCTTTTGGTATCGATTAAGACCTGATTTGTGACTCAGTATGTGGTCTATTCTGGAGAAAGTTCCATGTGCGCTCGAGAAGAATGAGTATTCTGTTGTTTTAGAGTGGAATGTTCTGTAAATATCTATGAGGTCCATCTGGTCCAATGTATCAGTCAAAGCTCTTGTTTCCTTGTTGATTTTCTGCTTAGATGATCTGTCCATTGCTGAGAGTGCAGTATTGAGGTCTCCTACAATTAACGTATTGTTACCAATATGACTCTTTATTTTGCTTAACACTTGGCTTATGTAGATGGCTGCTCCCATGTTGGGGGCATAGATATTTACAATTGTTTGATCTTCTTGTTGGATAGACCCTTCAAGAATGATATAGTGTCCTTCTGTGTCTCTAATTACAGACTTGACTTTACAATCTAATTTGTCTGATATAAGAATTGCTACCCCAGCTTTCTTTTGAGGTCCGCTGGCATGGAAGATGGATCTCCATCCCTTCACTTTCAGTCTGGATGTCTCTTTAGGTTCAAAATGAGTCTCTTGTAGGCAGCATATGGATGGGTCCTGTCTTTTTAACCTATCTGCAACCCTGTGCCGTTTTATGGGAGCATTTAGGCCATTCACGTTGAGAGTGATTATTGAAAGATATGAATTAATTGTCATCATGTTGCCTGTGAAGACCTTGTTTTTATAGATTGTCCCTGTAAATTTCTGTTGTAGATCACTCTTGGGGTCTTTCTCCTTTTATAGAACCCCCCTTAATATTTCTTGCAGGGCCGGCTTAGTGGTCACATATTCTTTCAGTTTCTGCCGGTCGTGGAAGCTCTGCATCTCTCCATCCATTCTAAATGAAAGCCTTGCCGGATAAAGTATTCTTGGCTGCATGTTCTTCTCGTTTAGTACCCTGAATATGTCTTGCCAGGCCTTTCTGGCTTGTCAGGTCTCTGTGGATAGGTCTGATGTTATTCTCATGTTCCTGCCTTTGTACGTAAGGAATCTCTTTCCCCTAACTGCCCTTAAGATGGTTTCCTCGGTTCTAAGATTTGCAGGTTTTAGTATTACATGCCGGGGTGTTGGCCTGTTTTCCTTGATCTTGGGAGGGGTCCTCTCTGCCTCTAGGACGCGAATGTTTGTTTCATTCCCCAGATTAGGGAAGTTCTCAGCTACGATTTGCTCAAATACATCTTCTAGTCCTCTCTCTCTCCACTCCCTCCGGGATTCCAATTATTCTGAAATTGGAACGCTTCATGGTGTCACTTATTTCTCTGATTCTATTTTCATGGATTCTGAGTTGTTTTTCCCTGGTCTCCTCTTTTCCCTTTTTATCTATTATATTGTCTTCCAGGTCGCTTATTCGTTCTTCTGCCTCACTTACCCTAGCTGTTAGATTATCTAGATTGGATTGAATCTCACTGATACCATTTTAAGTTCTGCCAATTCACCTTTCATTTCTAAAGGAGGGCACATGTTGTGATGAGCACTGGGTGTTATAAGTAACTAATGAATCACTGAACACTACATCAAAAATTAATGATGTACTATACAGTGGCTAACTGAACATAATAAAAAAAAATTCCAAAAGAAAAATTACATGAACAGACAATTCATAAAAGTGGAAAATTGAATGTTCACAAATATATGAAATGAGTTTAACCTTACCACTGATCAAAGAAATCCAAATTAAAACAATGAGATGCCATTTTTTGCCTATGAGAACAAGGAATGTTTCCTGCAGTGATTATTCTCAATCCTGGTAAGTATAGAGTGACTTTCCCAAACGCTGTTTTGTAGAAGCTTAAATTGGTACAATCTTTCTAAAAAGCAATTAACAGTAGACTTTAAGGGCTTCAAAAAATGACTCAGATCCTTTGAAATTGTAATTCACTTCTAAGTACAGTATCCTCAGGAAATGAGGAGAAATGAAGACAAAAATTTATGTACATCGATGTTAAGTGCATTATTCATAATAGCAACTTTAGTTACTAAATGTTCAACAATAGGGAAACCACCAAATAATTCCAATCACTGCATAATATTCTGTCACATGGATTATTTAAATTATCTTTTTGAATATTTAAAATGAATTTAAAAATGTTCATGGTATAATAGAAATGAAAACACAAAAAATATTTTCATTCTTTATAATCTCAACCACATTGTAAACAATTGTGTTTCTGAGTTTTTCTAGAAATCAAAAGAAATGCACAGGTTAACAGAATTTATTTCTAGGTGGTAAAATTATAGTTTTTAAATTACAGTTTATCTTATTTGCTTCACTATATCTTCTACACTTTGCAAATAATGATATTACTATCTTAATATTTCAAAGTAACTCTCAAAATTTAAAATATTTGACTTGGTCTTGCACTATGCCCTTATTATATTCTGAGTTTTGAGAAAGTTCCTCAATTACCATTACCTAACCTTACCATTGAAGTTGAACAAATTGATGAAAGAACTGTAATATCTTAAATATCATTTAGTTCTCTTCTTCTGATATTATTTAAATTTTTTCTGAACCTCAGAAGATCAATGCTTTTAGGAGAGAGGATTATAACTATACCTAGTATAACTGAAAGATTGCATTAATTATCTTGTGAGTCATTATCAAAAGGTAAAACAGTAAATAAACATTTAATTATCTTTTAAAAATGTCTTGTCCAGAAAAAAGAAAAAAGAGAGAGAGAGGGAAGCAAACCATAAGAGACTCTTAAGGATGGAGAACGAACTGAGGGTTGCTGGAGGGGACTGGAGTGGGAGAATGGCTAAATGGGTGATGGGTATTAAGAAAGGCACTTGTCATGATGAGTACTGGGTGTTATGTAAATAATGAATCACTAAATTCTACTCCTGAAACCAATACTATACTATATGTTAACTAATTAGAATTTAAATAAAAATTTGGGGAAAAAATAAAGGAAAAGAAAATGTCCTGTCCCTTCCAACTCTTGGAGGTGCTCTTGATAAATAAAATGGCAAAAATGCCATGTGGCCAAAGAAAGAATAATAGAATCTAATATGTAATCAATTTAAGTAATCAGAAAATGGACAATGAAGGTTCAATTGTACTCACATTATGGTATGAGGAGAAAATGTTATTTTACTCCTTAAGAATGAAAACAACAAAAACAGCCTCAAAGGTCTCCTTAATGACTTAAGCAATGTAAAATACCAAAAATAATGGTTGGCTCAACAAAATAAGTACTCAACAAAATAAACAGTGTTAGTACTAGTAAATAGTTACCTTGATACTTTTTATAGTGATATAAAATATATTGCCAAAATACTTAATTTACTGCACTAATACATGCATTTAAATTTCTCTAGTTACACGTCTTTAATATAATTTAAAATCTCAAGCTTGTGAGTTTATTTTTACAAATAAAACATAATATTTCATTTTTATCATTTCATGGTCTAGTTTGATTGTTGAAGAATGCAATTGCAGGCCAAATGCTTCCCTATGAGGCATCTATTCATCTGCTGACTGATATATTTAATGTTTAAGTTCTTTTTATTTAACTTCTGATTACTTCCTTTATGTGGTTTAGATTGATAATTCAATATTGACATTTTGAATGCAACCAAAGAACATTTTATATGACAATTACAATATTATATTCAAAGGTCTTTGCACTAAATATTTGTCGTTTCATTTTACAAACTCAGGAGGCATTTTACTTTATTTCAAAGATTTCCAGCTTTTTTCGAAATTAAATGTTAATCTCCCACAGAAAATGTCAACAGATATTTAAATGTTTGGTTGCAGATAAAATAATAATTCATATTAATCCTTCAAAATCACAGATACTTATCTTTACTTTGGTAGCTAAGAAAATAAGAATGTCAAAATAATAGTTCTGAAAATAGAGAATTCTCTAGCATATCATGTACTCTCCATTAGCCTACGGTAAAAAAAAAAAAGTTTCTATGAAACAATGAATTTAGATTCTCAGAAAGGGTATAAAATGAATTACTCTATCAGTGGTGCAGCGCATGCATTGCAAATGTCTCACTAAAGTTAATTTTCATTAAAAGCACCCTTTGGCCACATAGAGAGCTCTAAAATATATGACTTCCTTTGTCACTCTAATAATTAAGCCCTACTTCACAATGGGAAAATAAAATGTGATCAGAAGCTATAGAAGCCAAGGTTGTAAATCACATAGAGAAATCCACAGACTCAGCTTGGGGATACTTCCCTAAATACATAAATCTCAGAATAGTAGAACAGTAGTTGAAACCCTCCCAAAGAAATCCTGTGCCTGAAGTCAACAATACCTGCCTGATGCATTTTATTTATGCCTATAGTCCAAGGCTCCATGAATACCCTTGTTTGGAAAGACAATTTTAGCACTAAGGCCAGGTCCACACAAAAGTCATTCGAGGGACCACTCCTGACTCACCAATTTTTACATCACAAACTATGGAAAGTCATATCTGAAAATAATAGTAAAACCATAATAAATACAGTGGGAAACAAAATCATTCAGACTTAAGTCATCTCTATTATCTTTTTACTAGGGAATTTTAAGTGCTGGGTAAGAAGGAGATTATCAGGGGCGCCTGGGTGGCTCAGTTGTTAAGCGTCTGCCTTTGGCTCAGGTCATGATCCCAGGGTCCTGGGATCGAGCCCCACATCGGGCTCCCTGCTCCACAGGAAGGCTGCTTCTCCCTTTCCCACAACCCACCCCATCCCCCCAGCTTGTGTTCCCTCTCTCACTGTCTCTCTCTCTCTCTCTGTCAAAATAAATAAATAAAATCTTAAAAAAAAAAAAGAAGAAGGAGCTTATCAAAGAAACTAATGTTTAGCAAGAATACAACACACGAGAGGTGACAGGGTGGCTCCTTCGTTAAGCATCTGCCTTCAGCTCAGGTCATGATCCTGGGGTCCTAGGCTTGAGCCCCGCATCAGGCTCCCTGCTCAGCGGGAAGCCTGCTTCTCCCTTTCCCACTCCCCCTGCTTGTGTTCCCTCTCTCGCTGTGTCTCTCTCTGTCATATAAATAAATAAAATCTTAAAAGAAAAAAAAAAAGAATACTACACAAGAAACGTAAGGCAAAGTCCTTTACACACGCTACCTAATTTGATTCCCTAGAGGTATGTTTTAGATTAATCTCAAAAAGCTGAAAAAAAAACAGTGGCTCCAAGAGGATAAACAACATACCCACAGTCATTCAGTAAGTGTCAGAGCTGGTTTTTAACAAAGTTTGTCTGGTTGACTACCTTTAAACACAAACTTATACTAGAATAACGGTGGGCACATACTATATATATAATAAATATTTTCAAATAAATGTGTGGGGATACTCTAGATTTGCATAGAACATGTCTTAGTCTCCCCTTAAAGGATAGCATAACAAGTTTCATTTCTTTGCAGCAAATATTACTGAAGCCTATGCAAGATACTGTTAGGTATGAGGGATTAGAGGATGAGTAGGGTGTAAGACATGATCTTTATCTTTAAGAAAACTATAACAAGGAAGACATGAATATAAAAAAGTAACAAAAGAAGGAAACATGAAATGAGATATATGTAAAATGGTGAGAGGCAATTTTTTGTAGTACAAAAAACATAAGGTTTGGAGTCAGATGATAGATTTCAATCTTTCTACTTTGCCTCTACTGTTTCAGGAAGGACTTCTAAACCATCACCTGGAATATGAAAGTATAAATAACATTCTCCATTCCTCTTCAAAGATATTTTTGGTATTTTAATTCATAAGATACTTAATAAGTACATCGAGTGTTTATTCATATTAATTGAACAGAGCTTTATAAGAATTTGACATCCTACTCTTAGGTCTGCTACTTGCCACCTATATGATCTTGAGAAATTTATTCTATTTCCATGAACTGCAGTTTCCTCATTTCTAAAATTGGGGTGAAAATGATGATGATGATAATCTTTTTTTTTTTTTAAGATTTTATTTATTTATTTGAGAGAGAGAGAGAGAGAATGAGAGAGAGAGAGAGAACATGAGAGGGGGGAGGGTCAGAGGGAGAAGCAGACTCCCTGCTGAGCAGGGAGCCCGATGCGGGACTCGATCCTGGGACTCCAGGATCATGACCTGAGCCGAAGGCAGTCGCTTAACCATGAGCCACCCAGGCACCTGATGATGATAATCTTAACATTTGCTTCAAAGTGTCACTGACATAATAAAATGAGATAAAGAATCTGAAAAACCTTTGAAAGATGAGGCTATAGTATTTTACAAATTTGAGTAATTGTTATAATTATTATGGCCAGGTTTCAATAATTGTACTATCTTAATTAACCCAGTTTTTCTAATCTCATGTCAACTAAAAGATTTGACAGATGTGATAATATTTCCAATACTGTATTTGCTTTAATGTTGCTTTTGAGAAACAATAAATACTGCTATTTTTTTAAAAGATTTTATTTATTTGACAAGAGAGAGAGAGCACAAGCAGAGGGAGCAGCAGGCAGAGAGAGAGGGAGAAGCAGGCTCCCCACTGAGCAGAGAGCCCCATGTGGGGTTCAATCCCAAGACCCCAGGATCATGACCTGAGCCGAAGGCAGATGCTTAACCGACTGAACCACCCAGGTGCCCTTAAATACTGCTATTTAAAAGAAGTTAAAGAGAGTGTTGGCTACCTATTCTGAGATGTATGGTTTAAATTCACACTAGAAAATTGCACTTTTAACTGTTCCTCAACTACTTCATGTTGCTAATCTCTAAAAATATTGTGCTGATAAGCCTTACATAGCTGAGGGTCTTTTTAATTAGCAGTTAAAATTTGGCAATTTACTTAATAACTTCTACAAAACATACTCCAAATCTGAAACCATAACAGTCTTTTATATTAAAGAATAATTTAAAAAGCATTCTTTGTTCTCTCATGAAAAAACTGTCAGTGTGTTGGTATAAGTCATTCTCTATAGTACACAATGAATGAGATTGAAAAGGAAGAACAATAAATTAAAATTATTTACTTAAGTATATTCAATGTTTATAATGAAGTATAATTTTACCTATAGCAAGTAATTCACACCATAATGGCCCAGATTCATGACAAGAAAAAAATATATTCAATTCATTATATTTATTATTTTAAAAACCACTAATAGTTTTGTTAAATCAAAATTACCAAAGACTGAACTTACTGAGTGATTCATAAAACTGCATTCCACCTTATTCATTAATTGCAGTGTTGGACTAACTAGAGTTACTCTTTTGTCTGCATGCATCGAGACAACATAATTGTTATTTTGATATCCTATTATTATGCATCATGGATAATGAATTCTTTTAGGGGAAAAGGCTAAATAATTTGCATTTTCATGAATCAACAAGCATTTGTATTCCCTGTTAAGACTGGAATCTATCAATACATTCTGCAAATAAATTAAACAATTTGAAAATCACAGTTTTCACACATTACATTTGCTTTTAGGATGATGAAGTCAACCCTTAATGTATACATAGCAGCATACTAAACCACAACAAAACTCTGTGGTTTAAAACAACAGCACCTATTATTTCCTCCAATTTTATGCGTTGGCCAGTGGTTCATCTGGGCTCACTCTTGATGAATATGAGTCTAGAGTAAAAGAAATCTGTACTAGAGATATAAATCAGTGTGTAGATAATATTTAAAGTCAAGTTATCTGATGAGATAAGCAAAGGGAGTAACTGTAGATAGAGAAAAGATTCAGGAACGTTGCCCTGAAAGATTCTAGTGTTTAGAAGGTAAAGAAATGAGGTGTGAGCAATTAATGTACAGCAGTGGCCACAGCCGGGCTGAGGGGGGGGGTGGTGTAGACTAGGGAGTTGGTATGTATCTTTGAAGCTAGAAAAAGAAATGTCTAAGAGGAAACAATGGGCATAGTCCAAATGGGTCAAATCCTACTAACAGAACCATGAGAATATAAAATGAGATCTGACATTTAGCAATTTGGAAGTCATTAATGACCTTAAGAATGGCAATTTGGAGGGAAAGGCATGTGAAATCCTGCCTGCATGGGCTAGAACTAGAGGCAGACAACTTTTCCAATATTTTTTTTTCTGTAAAAGGGAACAGAGAAAAGAATTAGTAGTTGATGGGGTTGTGGGGCAAAGTGCAGGGGTTTTTTTTTTTAAGTTTTTGTTTAAATTCCAGTTAATTAACATAAAGTGTAATATTAGTTTCAGGTATACAATTTAGTGATTCAACAATTCCATTCAATACCTGGTGGTCATCATGACAACTGCACTCCTTAATCCCTATCACCTATTTAACCCATCCCTCCAATCACCTCCCCTCTGGTAACTATCAGTGTATTCTCTAGTTAAGAGTCTAGTTAAGAGTTTCTTGGTTTGTCTCTCTCTCTCTCTTTCCCTATGATCATTTGTTTTGTTTCTTAAATTTCACATATGAGTGAAATCATATGGTATTTGTCTTTTCTCTGACTGACTTTATTTGGCTTAGCATTATACTCTCTAGTTCAATCTATGTCGTTGCAAATGTTAAGATTTCATTCTTTTCTTCGGCTGAATAATATTCCATATACCACATCTTCTTTAGCCATTCATCAGTCGATGGACAACTTTGGCTGCTTCCATAATCTGGCTATTTTTGATAATGGTGCTATAAACATAGGGGTGTGTATATCCCTTTGAATTAGTGATTTCGTGTTCTTTGGGTAAATAACCAATACTGCGATTACTGGATCCTAGAGTAGTTCTATTTTTTAACTTTTTAAGGAGTTTCTATACCATTTTCCACAGTGGCTGACCCAGTTTGCACTGTCGCCAACAGTGCATGAGGATTCCTATTTCTCCATATCCTTACCAAAACTTGTTGTTCCGTTATTGTTGATTTTAGCCATTCCAAAAGGTATGAGGTGATATCTCATTGTGGTTTTGATTTGCATTTCCCTGACAATGACTGATATTGAACATCTTTACATGTGTGTGTTGCCATCTGTATGTCTTCTTTGGAGAAATGTCTGTTCCTCTCTTCTCATTTTTTAATTAGGTTGTTTTTTGGGTGTTGAGTTGTATAAGTTCTTCATATTTTGGATACTAACCCTTTATCAGATAGGTGATTTGCAAATATCTTCATTGATTCCATACAAATGTCAGTTTTGTTTATTGTTTCCTGCACAAGCTTTTCATTTTGATGTAGTCCTAATGGTTTATTTTTGCTTCTGTTTCCCTTGCTTCAGGGGACCTAGCCAGAAAAAAACTTGCTATGGCTGATGTCAGAAAGTTACTGCCTATGCACTCTTCCAGGATTTTTGTGGCTTCGGGTCTCACATTTAGGTCTTTAAACCATTTGGAATTTATTTTTGTGTATGGTATAAAAAGTAATCCAGTTTGATTCTTAGCACGTTGCTGTTAAGTTTTCCCAACACTATCTGTTGAAGAGGTTGTCTCTTTCCCATTGAATATTTCCTGCTTTGTCAAAGGTCAACTGGCCATATAATTGTGGGCTCATTTCTGGGTTTTCTATTCTGTTTCATTGATCTTTGTGTCTATTTCAGTGCCAGTACCATGCTGTTCTGATCACTACAGCTTTGTAATATAACCTGAAGTCTGGAATTGTGATGCCTCCAGCTTGTTTTCCAAGATTCCCTTAGCTGTTCCTGATCTTTTGTGGTTTCATAGAAATTTTAGAATTGTTTGTTCTAGTTCTATGAAAAATGCTGTTGTTATTTTGATAGGGATTGCATTAAATGTGTAGATTGCTTTGGGTAGTATAGACATTTTAACAATATTTGTTCTTCCAATCCATGAGCATTTCTTTGTGTCATCTTCAGTTTCATCAGTGTTTTATTTTCACACTATAGTCTTTCACCTGTTTGGTTAGGTGTATTCCTAGATATCTTATTATTTTTTGGTGCAATAATAAGTGGGGTAGTTTTGGGGGTTTTCTTGGGGGGGTCTTTGTTTTTTGGGTTTTGTTTTGTTTGTTTTTGTTAGAGAGCAGGGGCGGGGAGGGGAAGAGAGAGAGAGAGAATCTTAAACAGGCTCCACACCCAGTGCAGAGCCTAAGAGCCTAATGTGGGGCTCGAGCTGAGATCATGACCTGAGCCAAAATCAAGAGTGCAATGCTTAACCAACTGAGCCACCCAGGCACCCCTAAATGGGATGGTTTTCTTTTTTTTTTTTTTTAAGATTTTATTTATTCATTTGAGACACAGAGATAGAGAGAGAGAGAGCATGAGCAGGGGGAGAGGCAGGGGCAGAGGGAGAAGCAGGCTCCCCACCGAGCCAGGAGCCCAATGCGGAGCTCGATCCCAGGACCCTGGGACCATGATCCGAACCAAAGGCAGACACTCAACCATCTGAGCCACCCAGGAGCCCCAGGATGGTTTTCTTAATTTCTCTTTCCGCTACTTCATTATTGATGAATAGAAATGCAAGAGATTTCCATACATTGATTTTGTATCCTGGGACTTTACTGAATTTGTGTATCAGTTCTAGCACTTTTTTGACGGAGTCTTTTTGGGTTGTCTATAAAGGGTACATGTCTTCTGCAAATAGTGAAAATTTAACTTCTTCCTTACCAATTTGGATTCCTCTTATTTCTATTTGTTATTTGATTACATGGGTAAGACTTCCAGTACTATGTTGAATAAAAGTGGTGAGAGTGAACATCCTTGCCTTATTCCTGTCCTTAGGAGGAAGGCTCTCAGTTCTTCCCCATTGAAGATGATATTAGCTGTTGGTTTTTCATATATGGCCTTTATTATATTGAAGTATATTCCCTCTAAACTCACTTTGTTAAGGATTTTTATCATGAATGAATGTTGTACTTTGCCAAATACTTTTTCTGCATCTACTGAAATAATCATATGGTTCTTATTCTTTCTCTTATTGATATGATGTATCATATTACTTGATTTACAAATATAGAACCACTTGATTGTGGTGAATGATATGTTTAATATATTATTGGATATGGTTTGCTAATATTTTGTTGAGGATTTTTGTATGTATGTTCATCAGAAATATTGGCCTATACTTCTCTTTTTTGTGGTGTCTTTATCTGGTTTTAGTATCAGGGTAATGCTGAACTCACAGAATGAATTTGGAAGTTTTCTTTCCTTTTCTGTTTTTTGGAATAGTTCAAGAAGAATAGGTAGTAACGTTTCTTTTTTTTTTTTTTAATATTTTATTTACTTGACAGAGAGAGAGCTAGAGCAGGAACACAAGCAGGGGGAGTGGGAGAGGGAGAAGCAGGCTTCCCGCCGACCAGGGAGCCCGATTTGGGGCTTGATCCCAGGACCATGAGATCATAACCTGAGCCAAAGGCAGACACTTAACAACTCAGGCGCCCTGGTATTAATGTTTCTTTAAATGTTTGGTAGAATGCACCTGTGAAGCCATCTGGTCATGGACTTTTGTTTGTTGGGAGTTTTTGATTACTGATTTAATTTCACTGCTGGTAATCTGTCTGTTCAAATGTTCTATTTCTTCCTGATTCGGTTTTGGTAGGTTATATGTCTCTAGGAATTTATCCATTTCTTCTAAGTAGTCCAATTTGTTGGCATAGAGTTTTTATAATATTCTCTTATAATTATTTGTATTTCTGTGGTGTTTGTTTTCATTTTCCCTCTCTCATTTGTGCTTTTATTTATTTGAGTCCTTTCTCTTTTTTTCTTGATACTTCTGGCTAGAGGTTGATAAATTTTGTTGATTTTTTTTCAAAGAACCAGCTCTTGGTTTCAATGATCTCTTTTACTGTTTTTTCAGTTTCTGTATCATTTATTTCTGCTCTAACCTTTATTATTTCCTTCCCTCTGCTGGTTTTAGGTTTTGTTTGTTGTTTTTCTAACTCCTTTAGGTAGAAGATTAAGTTGTTTATTTGAGATTTTTCTTGCTTCTTGAGGTAGGCCTGTATTGCTATAAACTTCTCCTTTAGAACCACTTTTGCTGCCTCTCAAAGGTTTTGGACCATTGCATTTTCATTTTCATTTTTGTTTCCATGTACTTTTTTATTTCTTCTTTTATTTCTTGGTTGACCCATTCATTGTTTAGTAGCATGTTATTTAACCTCCATATAGTTGTGGTCTTTCTAGATTTTTTTCTTGTGATTGACTTTTAGTTTCACAGCATTGAGGTCAGGAAAGGTTCATGATATCACTTTGATCTTCCTGAATTTGTTTAGTCTTGTTTTTTGACCTAATATGTGTTTTATTCTGGAGAATGTCCCATGTGCACTTGAAAAGAACATATCTTCTGCTATTTTAGGATGGAATGTTCTGAATGTATCCATTAAATCCATCTGATCAACTATGTCATTCAAAGCCATTGTTTCCTTATTGATTTTGTTTAGATGATCTGTCAGTTGATGTAAGTGGGGTGTTAAAGTACCCCATTATAATTATATTATTGTCAATTAGTTCCTTTATGTTTACTAACTATTTTATGTATTTGGGTGCTCCTATGTTGGGTGCATAAATATTTACAATTGTCATATCTTCTTTTTGGATTGTCCCCTTCATTATTATATAGTGTCCTTCTTTGTCTCTTGTTAGTCTTTGTTTTACAGTCTGTTTGTCCAATATAAGTATTGCTACTCTGGCTTTCTTTTGATACCCATTTGTATAATAAATGTTTCTCTATCCCCTCACTTTCAATCTGCATGTGTCTATAGGTCTAAAATGAGTCTCTTTTAGGCAGCATATAGACGGGTCTTCTTTTTTTTATCCATTCTCTCACCCTATGTCTGCAAAATGCAGTTGTTTTAAAAACAGGAAAAATCTCAGCATATTGATATGCTAATGGAAGTGATAGAGTACAGAAAGAAGTAACAATAATGAAGATAGAGGGAAGAATTGCCAAAGTTATATCCTTGACTAAGTGAGAGGAAATGGGATGTAATGTGCAAGTAGAAAGATTAACCTCAGATAAGACAAGAAACAGTTCCTTCAGTAAGAGAAGCAAAGTATATAAGGGCAGAGTCAGGTCAGTAGGTGAATATAGTAGTGGAGCTTATAGAAGTACTCTTCCATTTTTTCTATTTTTTCTATTTATTGATTATATATTACCTATCAGCCACTGTGCTAGGTCACAGGGATACAAAGACAAATTAGCATGGTCCCAGCCTCAAGGAGATTTCTTATTTGAGTGAGAGTAGATGCGGGTGCCTGTAAACTCAGATAGGGAAGACAGGAGGAAGATCAGGTTTGAGATCACTATGCACTGAATCTGTGGTAGCTCTCGGACAATCTCCTTCATAATTTTGCACAGAGCTGAATTTAGTTATTATATAAGGTCAATGTCATTACAACCCACCAGCTCCTTCTCTATTACTATTAAAAATGAAAAATAGTGTATACATATATGTGTGTCATTCCTTCCATATTTCTGTTCTGGCAAGTGGGACTCAAAATTCGAGCAATGAATTATTAGTTTAAGAATGTCACTCACTTGCACAGGACTTACTATTCCTAAATACTTATAAATATTAGGAGAAAAAATATGCTGAAGATATCAGAAAAATGTCTTGTTCCTAACATGGTAGGACCTAATTTATGTTTGTGACATCATAGTATACAGATAATTTGCACATGGGTATGATTCAAATTAGCAGTCTATAGAAGATTGCTAGGTTATGAAATTCCCTTGTATATTATGATAATTTACCTCCACATTGTTTCATTGTTATAGATTCTGAGGTTCTCGATAGCTTCTGAAAAAAAAAAAAACATGCAGTGATAATATATGGCTTGTTCTCTCTGCTTTCAGAAATAAAAAATACTAAATCAAAATTAACATGGAAAAATCTGAACCAAGTAGGCAGTTAAGCACTTGGAGATAATCAGTGTAAATATGAACAGTTATGTGTTAGCAATGGAATAATACTATTGAACATTTTTTTTTTTTTTGCAATAGGTTGTCAGCTGCACAGGAAGGATGCTAAAAATTCTCTTTCCTCATAATATCCAGTGACAATCTTAAAAAAACAAAAATGATGTTTTGGAGAACACCAGTGCTGTACAAATGCAGTCTCTATCCAGATTTGGTAAACCTATTGTATCAGAACTCTGAAATTTCAGGTCCATAAACCAAAGTACAGAAAGAGCTTTTCCCTTTTCCCCAAACATTCCATAATACCTAACTACTCTAATCAGATAGTCTGTCAAACCCAAATGATGTCATATAATAAATGCAAAATTAATACCATCTTGAAATTCCCCATACGTGACACAGAAAAAAATATAAGAAGAAATGGTCACAAACTTGACAGAATGCAATGAATAATCAGCCTTGTCCATCTCTAGTGATTGATGTTAGAAAGTTATAATGAAATCCCTCTGCCTTAATTTAAGAATAATAGAAAAGTTGCTATATAAACTCACAGATTTCTCAAATGCGGGTCTTTTTTTTTTTTTTAAAGATTTTATTTATCTGACAGAGATAGCACAAGCAGAGGGAGAAGCAGGCTCCCCACTGAGCAGGGAGGCCGACGTGGGACTCGATCCCAGGACCCTGGGATCATGACCTGAGCCGAAGGCAGCTGCTTAACCAACTGAGCCACCCAGGCATCCCTCAAATGCAGGTCTATCAAGTAGATTAGATCTCCAATTATACCTTCCCATTCCCATGTTAATTATTATTTCCCAGTGGCTATAAATTCTATATTCTATAGGCTGCCAGGACTATTTTGGAGATTTTTTAATAAATATTCTATAAATATTAATTTTTTTCTAAACCAATAATAACTATCATTCAATATAAAATCTATTTTGTTCCAAATGCTTTACAATATTATATCATTTAATCGTTACCATTTTCCTGCCTGTAAGGTGTAAGTTTTCCTTCCAGGAGAGGAAATCAAGGCTCAGGTAAGTAACTTGCACTAAATCACGTGTGCAATCAGTAAGTAGCAGATACATAATTTGAACTCAAGTCTGAATGACACCAAAGCTCCTTCCATTTTATAATTCACTACTCTGTACAAGATTCTATTTCAAGTCCGTCAGGGAATTAAAAAGAGGGGTTAAAAATAATTTATGCCGGGGGGCGCCTGGGTGGCTCAGTTGGTTAAGCGACTGCCTTCGGCTCAGGTCATGATCCTGGAGTCCCTGGATCGAGTCCCGCATCGGGCTCCCTGCTCAGCAGGGAGTCTGCCTCTCCCTCTGACCCCTCATGCTCTCTCTCATTCTCTCTCTCAAATAAATAAATAAAATCTTTTTTAAAAAAAAAAATAATAATAATAATAATTTATGCCGGGGTGCCTGGGTGGCTCAGTTGTTAAGCATCTGCCTTTGGCTCAGGTCATGATCCCAGGGTCCTGGGATCAAGCTCCGCATCAGGCTCCCTGCTCCACGGGAAGCCCGCTTCTCCCTCTCCCACTCCCCCTGCTTGTGTTCCCTCTCTCGCTGTGTCTCTCTCTGTCAAATAAATAAATAAAATCTTAATAAAAAAATTTATGCCATTAAGGAGCTTATTACATTCTAGGAAAAAGCAGCTAAGCTACAATGCAGACAGAGAGACATCACACATTTGATGATAAATTTCAGGAAAGGTTTTGTGGATGAGATAACATTTGATATAGGTTTTAAACAATAAACTGTTTTATCAAGAGGTGAAAATTTGGTGATGGGGGTACTGAGGAAGGATGTAGAGTAAAAGGGCTTTCTAAGAGAAGAGAATAATGAAGAAAAAAACCAGCAAAAAGCATTTTTTAATATACAGTAACTACTTCAAGATGACTAGAGCATTGGGTAAACAGTGGAATGAAGCCAAGGAAGACAAAAAGAGAGGATGAGTCCATACTAAACAGTCTTAAATACCATGTTGAGGAAATTTTATTTCATTCTAAAGGCACTGGGAAGTTACCGAAAGTTTTTAAGTAGGGAGTAATGTGATTCAAACGATGCTTCAGAAAAGTGACTTGCATAAAAATAAATACAATATTTATTAAAATATTAAATACAATATTAAACACAAATTGAAAGGATAGAGGACTGAGGAAAAAAGGTAAATTTAGAAGTTACTACAATAGTCCTGGCAGCCTGAACTAAGACAATGATAGTAGGGAAAGAGAAGGTAGGACACTATGAAATCTAAATACTTTGTCAAAACACAGAGTTAGCAAAAAGCAAAGGTAAATCAGAATCCAGAGCTGTCTGATTCCAAAATATGTGTTCTTTCCCTTCTACCACACTGCCTCCACCATGTGACATGCCATAGTGCTGGGCACAAAAGTACATATTCAAAAAATATTTGTTGAGTTTTTGTTGTGGTTGCACTAAGTATTTAAATCTTGTACAGAAGCCATCAGTGTACATATTAATAGTTAGTAAATATCTATTGAGTCAATGAATGAAGGTTCAAAGAGGAAAATAAAACTCTTAAGAAAAATTGGCACCTATAGACATAGACATTGAAGGAATATATCCACTGTGCTGCTTCAATTATAATCATTCCCCTTCTGTCATACTGCTAAAACACTCATAACAAACATTTGCTAAATTCTGATTATTTGGGCACAGTAGTAAATCCAAGGTGGAACAGAAGGGAGAAATATCCATAGGAGTCCCTCTAAGCACGACTGCTAGCTACTAGCACCTACATTCTGGGGCTGTTAAGAACAGGAGCCACAAGGCTATATGCATGAACATGTACATTTGGAGACAGACAGCTATGACATATTGATGATGATACACTAAATATATTTACATGTGCTGAAATAGATGCATTCATCAACATTTTTCCCACCTAAGGAACAATGACACACGGGTGCAAGGCTAAGAAGAAAACAGTGCAAGATCATTCACAAATGGTTCCACATAACCCAGAACACTGACATGAAGGAAATGGGCACTGGGCTAAATGGTTATTGCAGGAATGTTGACATTAGGAAAAATATTGAAGTATCTGAGCATGCAACACCAAGGTGTTTAAAATTTATCACTTACCCTGTTACATAAACCACCTTTTCTCTTTCTTCTGGGTTTCCTTGATAAATATTAATTTTCTACCCTTAGACTAATTAATTTTCTATTCATTCATTCCACATTTACTGGAGAGCTACTATGTGCCACATACTATACCAAGATACACTATAAGAAAGAGAGAGTCTAAGAGAAGTCTTTGTCCTCCAACAGCTGAAAATCTACATGTAAATAAATCATTATAATGTGCAATGAGAAAAGTAGATATATGAATCTCCCAGATGAAAGATATGGGAAAGAAGCTAGAACTATAAGATTTAATGGACCAAAAAAGTGCATCATCTGCAAGAATCTTAAACAATAGCTGTAGAAGTATCAGGCTAAGGGAGAATCAAAGAATTCTAGAATGCTCCAGCTCCAAGGGAACTATAATTAATTTCTATTAAACAAACAAACAAAAAAAGCAGGGCACCTGAGTGGCTTAGTCAGTTAAGTGTCTGACTTTTGATTTTGGCTCAGGTTATGATCTCGGGTCCTGGGATGAAGCCCTGCCTCAGGCTCCACTCTTAAGCAGGAAGTCTGCTTAAGATTCTCTCTTCCTCTCCCTCTGCCTCTGCCCCTCCCCCTGCTTGTGCTCACCCACTCATTCACACTCTCTCCCTCCCTCTCTCTCAAATAAAAAAAATTTTTAAAAAAAAAAAAAAACTACTCCTGGCAAAGTAATTACCAACCACTGTGTCAGGCTCTGATGATCTGATGATACACAAATAAACCCTGGTCTCTGCCTACTTCAAGAAACCCACAACCCAGTGAAAAAGCTCATGACTACTACTCACTAGTAGGCAGAAGGCATTAAAAAGTGTATGAATATACAGAAAAAAATAAAACTGAAAATTTTATTAGTATAGAATGTCACGTCACTAGGATGAGACTTAAAAGCACCTCTTAATTAAAACATACTCTCCTGCTATAAACTCTGGAGTATTATTTCATCAACTCTACCTCTGAAAAGGCATGTGCCAGCATCACATGACAAACTATCTTATGAGGGATTCAGATAACTGCACTAAAAAGCTACAGGGGCTGATAGTATTCAAGTAACCATCATCTCTCATCTGACTGTTCTTTAAATACACTATGCATGCTCTTACCTCAGGTAAAGAGGTAAAAATTTATTTTTACAGGTAAAAATAACCTTTTTTTACTTTTAGATAAAAATAACCACTCCCTCCTTGGTAACTCTATCACACCCTATACAGATTCTGCTAACTTGTACTTGATTCATTAATTTATTCATTCTCTTACTTGAGTACTTTTTGAGCACCCATTATGTACAAGACAGCATACTACATGCTGAGAATATAAAGCACTCAAAAATACAGACACAATCCTGTCTTCATGGAACTTACATTCTAGAGGGGGAGACATAATAATCAAATTTAAAAATAAATATATAACAAATCTGGTGATATAAATGCTAAGAACAAAAATAAAATAGGGTAAGAGGGATGGGAGAGATGAAGAGAGAGTACTATACTAGTTGTGTAGCCAGCAAAACCTCCCTGATATGATTAACATTTTATCAGAGACATGAATGAAGTGAAAGATGTACCATGTAAATATCTTGGGGGCAGAGCATTCCAGGCAATAGAAGTGGAAAGGCCCTGAGGTAAGAGCATGCATAATGTATTTAAAGAACAGTCAGATAAGAGATATGGTGACTTGAATACTATCCGCCCCTGTAGCTTTTTAGTGCAGTTATCTGAATCCCCCATCAGACTGTGAACTCCCTGAAAGCATGGATCCAATCTTAGCTACCTCTGAGTCCCCACTGCCTAAACAGAACTGAACAGGTGGACACTCAATAAATATCTGAGTAATTAATGAGAAAGGATCCAATCCTTCTCTCCTTTGCTTGATTTACTCCCTGGTATTATTGATAGATATGCACTACATCCTTCACTGGGATTTAAGTTTTCCTGAGAGCAAGTGCTATGTCAGATATATTTTTTCCTCTTCTTCCCATCCCACACCTTCCTCTACTTCCTGGCAAGTGCTGTACAAATATAATGCAGGACCAAAAGAAATAAAACCACTGAAGGTATATCTTGGTGCTGTGCTACCAAAAGTCATCCGGAATAGGGAATAAAGAGCAGAAATCCTAGATCAAAATTCTCTGTGGAAACAAATGGTACAAAAATACTGAAACAAAGATAGGGCAAACATCAAATTTCTATTACTACCCCCTCTTACCTGTACCACTTTACAGATGCAACTAGTCATACTGTCACAAAGTATTCTTTCAGGATCCAGAGCTGGGTCAGTAGACAGTGATCCCAGAGAGGAAAGCCAGGGGGTCTGAAGGATAGTGCTCAAAAACCATAAAATGCTCAGCCATGACTTCAGGTGGAAAAGGATCCAAAAGGTCTATCTGCAGGCAGTAATGGAAACCAAGCATAATTGCCACTTAGTGGTCCAGGGAAATCCGCCTATTCACATCTGGATCCCAGACAGTGATTGGGAAAATAAAAAGTAAATTTGGATATAGACATGGTGAAAATTAGGCCACCCCGCCCAGATTCCCATCAAGAGGGCAAGGGCTCAAGGTAATACTTAAAGAGGCTTAAAGTGATAATAATTCTAAGATTTTAAGCTAGGTAAAACTATGGCACAAAAAACTAGGTATCAAAAAAGAACCCACTTCTAAAGACTATACCAATGGAAATAATGCAAGAAATTCTACAACTTATAAACTAGGGACCAGGTTTTGTCTCTTGCACATCAGATAGCAAGGCAGCAACTAGCTGATAGTTGGCAGCAACTCTGATACTAACCACAGACATTATCCTCTGGTCAAGATTGGCTCAGAGATAAGGCGTATTGGGATGAAAGGCAAGGCCCATCAGCAGTATATCTAACTGCTGCGAGCCAGGAAGAGTAAAGGTATGCATGGCAGCTGGTCCACAAAATCAGAGATTCGTCAAGCTGGAAAAACCACTGCAGTCTTTCAAACCCAACTATGTAAGAGATGTCTGTCACTTCCCCTCCACCCACAGCCCCTTCTTAGAGAATCTGTATTACCCACAGCCCTTAAAAAGAAGCCCTATAAAAGATGGCGGAGGAGTAGGAGACCTGGATTTCGTCTCCTCTCAGGAATTCAGCTGGATAGGGATCAAACCATTCTGAACACCTACAAACTCAACAGGAGGTCGAAGAAAAGAAGAGCAACAACTCTCTCATCAGAAAAGCGACCACTTTCTGGAAGGTAGGACGTGCGGAGAAGTGAATCCGAGGCGATATTCGGGAGGAGAGACGGCGGGGGAGGGGCCTCCGGCGGCCGCTTCTGGCAAGTGATAGAGCCGCGGAGCACAAAATCGGAACTTTTAAAAGTCTGCTCCGCTGAGGGACGTCACTCTGGTGGCTAAACGGGGGGTGGAACCCTCCGGGACAGTGTGGTCTCAGGACCCTCGGGGTCACAGAAAGACTGGGGGTGCCTGAGTGTGGCAGAGCTCCCAGGTATCGGAGCAGGGAAGCCGGCTGCAGAGGCGGAGCCCAGGCGCGGGCTCTCAGCTCGGGGTTGCCATAAACTGTGATCCGCGGCACAGTCAGGCCACTGCTCCTCCAGCAGGGACCCAACAAGCGGCAGATCCGGGGAGACTCACCTTCCTCCCCCGGGAGGAGCCGCGCGGGAGTGCACCGCAGGGATCTGCTGGGTTTGGAGACTCCACCCGGGGTCGGGTGCCAGAGATAGAAACGCGCGGTCACAGGCCGGGTGAGCACGGAGTGCGGCTAGAGACCGGGGAGACGGGAGTGACTGACGGCTTTTCTCTGGGGGCTCACTGAGAAGCGGGGCCCCGAGTTCTCGGCTCCTCCGGGGCGGAGATTGGGAGGCCGCCATTTTCACTCTCCGCCTCCAAAGCGGTACGGAAAGCTCGCAGGGAACAAAAGCCCCGGAGAGCAAACCCCAGCAGATTACTTAGCTGGGAGGGGGCAAGGGCGGGGCAATTCTGCCTCCGGCAAAGACATTTGGAAACCACGGGAACAGGCCCCTCCCCAGAAGATCAGCGAGAACAGCCAGCCAAGACCAAGTTTACCCATCAATGAGAACGGCAGAACTCCAGCTCTAGGGGACTACTGCACATAGAATTCATGGCTTTTTTACCATGATTCTGTAGTCTTTCAAAGTTAATTTTTTTTAACTGTCTTTTTGAATTTTTCTTTTTCCCTTTTTCAACCAACATCTTATCAATCCCTTTTTTTTTAAAAAAAAACATTTTTATTTTTCATTTTTAGAGTCATATTCTATCCCTTCATAGTAGTTACCCATATTTTTGGCTTATATATATAAGTTGTTCTCTCTTTAAAATTTTGAGATAGTTTCTTCTAACAGATCAAAATATACCCTAAATCTCTAGTATATGGTGTTTTCTGTTCCCCTGCCTGATCACATCCTCTCCCTTTTTTTTTTCTCTTTTTTTAAATCCTCTTCTTTCTTTTTTCAAACAACTTCTTATCAATTCCTTTTATAAAATTTTTTATAATTTCCATCTTTACAGTCATATTCCATCCCTTCATCATATCAACCCTTATTTTTGTACATATATAAGTTTTTCTTTCTTTAAAATTTTGGGAGGCACTTTCTTCTAAAAGACCAAAATACACCCCAAATCTAGTGTGTGGCACTGATCATATTTGATCACATTCTGGTTTTTTTGTTGTTGTTTTGTTTTGTTTGTTTTTGTTTTTATCTTTATCTTTTTCTTTTTTTTCTTTTTCTTTTTTCTCTCTTTCCCTTTCTTTTCCCACTGCTTCAGGTTTTTTCTGATTTGTTTAGAGTATATTTTCTGGGGACGTTGTTACTCTGCTAGCATTTTGTTCTCTCATTAATCTATTCTCCTCTGCACAAAATGACAAGACGGAAAAAAATCACCTCAACAAAAAGAACAAGAGGTAGTACCGACTGCCAGGGACCTACTCAATACGGACATTAGTACAATGTCAGATCTAGAGTTCAGAATCATCACTTTAAAGATACTAGCTGGGCTTGAAAAAAATATGGAAGTTATTAGAGAAACCCTTTCTGGAGAAGTAAAAGAACTAAAATCCAACCAAGTAGAAATCAAAAAGGCTATTAATGAGGTGCAATCAAAAATGGGGGCGCTAACTGCTAGAATAAATGAGGCAGAAGAGAGAATCAGTAATATAGAAGATGAAATGATGGAAAATAAAGAAGCTGAGAAAAAGAGAGATAAACAACTACTGGATCACGAGGGCAGAATTCGAGAGATAAGCGATACCATAAGACGAAACAACATTAGAATAATTGGGATCCCAGAAGAAGAAGAAAGAGAGAGAGGGGCAGAAGGTATAATGGAGCAAATTATAGCAGAGAACTTCCCTAATTTGGGGAAGGAAACAGGCATGAAAATCCAGGAAGCACAGAGAACCCCTCTCAAAATCAATAAAAATAGCTCAACACCCCGACATCTAATAGTAAAACTTACGAGTCTCATAGACACAGAGAAAATCCTGAAAGCAGCTCGGGAGAAGAGATATGTAACCTACAAGGGTAGAAACATTAGATTGGCAACAGACCTATCCACAGAGACCTGGCAGGCCAGAAAGGACTGGCAGGATATATTCAGAGCACTAAATGAGAAAAATATGCAGCCAAGAATACTATATCCAGCTAGGCTGTCATTGAAAATTGAAGGAGAGATAAAAAGCTTCCAGGACAAACAAAAACTAAAGGAATTTGCAAACACAAAACCAGCCCTACAGGAAATCTTGAAAGGAGTCCTCTAAGCAAAGAGAGACCCCAAAAGCAACATAGACCAGAAAGGAACACAGACAATATACGGTAACAGTCACCTTACAGGCAATACAATGGCACTAAATTCCTATCTTTCAATAGTTACCCTGAATGTAAATGGGCTCAATGCCCCAATCAAAAGACACAGGCTATCAGACTGGAATAAAAAACAAGACCCATCGATATGTTGTCTGCAAGAGACTCATTTTAGACCCAAAGACAAACCCAGATTGAAAGTGAGGGGGTGGAAAACCATTTACCATGCTAATGGACACGAAAAGAAAGCTGGGGTGGCAATCCTTATATCAGACAAATTAGATTTTAAACCAAAGACTGTAATAAGAGATGAGGAAGGACATTATATCCTACTTAAAGGGTCTATCTAACAAGAAGATCTAACAATTGTAAATATCTATGCCCTTAACATGGGAGCAGCCAATTATATAAGGCAATTAATAACAAAAGCAAAGAAACACATTGACAACAATACAATAATAGTGGGGGAATTTAACACCCCCCTCACTGAAATGGACAGATCGTCTAAGCAAAAGATCAACAAGGAAATAAAGACTTTAAATGACACACTGGACCAAATGGACTTCATAGACATATTCAGAACATTCCACCCCAAAGCAACAGAACACACATTCTTCTCTACTGCCCATGGAAAATTCTCCAGAATCGATCACATCCTAGGTCATAAATCAGGTCTCAACCAGTACCAAAAGATTGGGATCATTCCCTGCCTATTTTCAGACCACAATGCTTTGAAACTAGAACTCAATCCCAAGAGGAAAGTCGGAAAGAACTCAAATACATGCAGGCTAAAGAGCATCCTACTGAAGAATGAATGGGTCAACCAGGAAATTAAAGAAGAATTAAAAAAATACATGGAAACCAATGAAAATGAAAACACAACTATTCAAAATATTTGGGATGCAGCAAAGGCAGTCCTAAGAGGAAAGTATATAGCAATACAAGCCTTTCTCAAAAAACAAGAAAGGTCTCAAGTACACAACCTAACCCTACACATAAAGGAGCTGGAGAAAGAACAGCAAATAAAGCCTAAACCCAGCAGGAGAAGAGAAATAATCAAGATCAGAGCAGAAATCAATGAAATAGAAACTAAAAGAACAGTAGAACAGATCAACGAAACTAGGAGCTGGTTCTTTGAAAGAATTAACAAGATTGATAAACCCCTGGCCAGACTTATCAAAAAGAGAAGAGAAATGACCCAAATCAACAAAGTCATGAATGAAAGAGGAGAGATCACAACCAACACCAAAGAAATACAAACAATTATAAGAACATATTAGGAGCAACTCTATGCCAGCAAATTAGATAACCTGGAAGAAATGGATGCATTCCTAGAGATGTATCAACTACCAAAACTGAACCAGGAAGAAATAGAAACCCTGAACAGACCTATAACCACTAAGGAAATTGAAGCAGTCATCAAAAATCTCCCAAAAAACAAAAGCCCAGGGCCAGATGGCTTCCCAGGGGAATTCTACCAAACATTTCAAGAAGAATTAATACCTATTCTTCTGAAACTGTTCCAAAAAATAGAAATGGAAGGAAAACTTCCAAACTCATTTTATGAGGCCAGCATTACCTTGATCCCAAAACCAGACAAAGACCCCATCAAAAAGGAGAATTACAGACCAATATCCCTGATGAACATGGATGCAAAAATTCTCACCAAAATACTAGCCAATAGGATTGAACGGTACATTAAAAGGATTATTCACCATGACCAAGTGGGATTTATCCCTGGGCTGCAAGGTTAGTTCAACATCCGCAAATCAATCAATGTGATACAATACATTAACAAAAGAAAGAACAAGAATCATATGATCCTCTCAATAGATGCAGAAAAAGCATTTGACAAAGTACAGCATCCTTTCTTGATCAAAACTCTTCAGAGTATAGTCATAGAGGGTACATATATCAATATCATAAAAGCCATCTATGAAAAACCTACAGCAAATATCATTCTCAATGGGGAAAAACTGAGAGCTTTCCCCCTAAGGTCAGGAACGTGGCAGGGATGTCCACTATCACCACTGCTATTCAACATAGTATTGGAAGTCCTAGCCACAGCAATCAGACAACAAAAAGAAATCAAAGGCATCCAAATTGGCAAGGAAGAAGTCAAACTCTCACTCTTTGCAGATGATATGATACTTTATGTGGAAAACCCAAAAGACTCCACCCCAAAACTGCTAGAACTCATACAGGAATTCAGTCAAGTGGCAGGATATAAAATCAATGCACAGAAGTCAGTGGCATTCCTATACACCAACAACAAGACAGAAGAAAGAGAAATTAAGGAGTCGATCCCATTTACAATTGCACCCAAAACCATAAGATACCTAGGAATAAATCTAACCAAAGAGACAAAGGATCTGTACTCAGAAAACTATAAAATACTCATGAAAGAAATTGAGGAAGACACAAAGAAATGGAAAAACATTCCATGCTCATGGATTGGAAGAACAAATATTGTGAAGATGTCAATGCTACCTAGAGCAATCTACACATTCAATGCAATCCCCATCAAAATACCATCCACTTTTTTCAAAGAAATGGAACAAATAATCCTAAAATTTGTATGGAACCAGAAAAGACCCCGCATAGCCAGAGGAATGTTGAAAAAGAAAAGCAAAGCCGGCGGCATCACAATTCCGGACTTCCAGCTCTATTACAAAGCTGTCATCATCAAGACAGTATGGTACTGGCACAAAAACAGACACATAGATCAATGGAACAGAATAGAGAGCCCAGAAATGGACCCTCAACTCTATGGTCAACTCATCTTTGACAAAGCAGGAAAGAATGTCCAATGGAATAAAGACAGTCTCTTCAACAAATGGTGTTGGGAAAATTGGATAGCCACATGCAGAAGAATGAAACTGGACCATTTCCTTACACCACACACAAAAATAGACTCCAAATGGTTGAAAGACCTCAATGTGAGACAGGAGTCCATCAAAATCCTAAAGGAGAACACAGGCAGCAACCTCTTTGACCTCAGCCGAAGCAACTTCTTCCTAGAAACATCGCCAAAGGCAAGGGAAGCAGGGGCAAAAATGAACTATTGGGACTTCATCAAGATAAAAAGCTTTTGCAAAGCAAAGGAAACAGTCAACAAAACCAAAAGACAACCGACAGAATGGGAGAAGATATTTGCAAATGACATATCAGATAAAGGGCTAGTATCCAAAATCTATAAAGAACTCATCAAACTCAACACCCAAAGAACAAAGAATCCAATCAAGAAATGGGCAGAAGACATGAACAGACATTTTTCCAAAGAAGACATCCAAATGGCCAACAGACACATGAAAAAGTGCTCAACATCGCTCGGCATCAGGGAAATCCAAATCAAAACCTCAATGAGATACCACCTCACACCAGTCAGAATGGCTAAAATTAACAAGTCAGGAAATGACAGATGTTGGCGGGGATGCGGAGAAAGGGGAACCCTCCCACACTGTTGGTGGGAATGCAAGCTGGTGCAGCCACTCTGGAAAACTGTATGGAGGTTCCTCAAAAAGTTGAAAATAGAGCTACCATATGATCCAGCAATTGCACTACTGGGTATTTACCCCAAAGATACAAAAGTAGGGATCCGAAGGGGTACGTGCACCCCGATGTTTATAGCAGCAATGTCCACAATAGCCAAACTGTGGAAAGAGCCAAGATGTCCATCAACAGATGAATGGATAAAGAAGATCTGGTATATATATACAATGGAATATTATGCAGCCATCAAAAGGAACGAGATCTTGCCATTTGCAACGATGTGGATGGAACTGGAGGGTATTATGTTGAGTGAAATAAGTCAAACAGAGAAAGACATGTATCATATGATCTCACTGATATGAGGAATTCTTAATCTCAGGAAACAAACTGAGGGTTGCTGGAGTGGGGGGTGGGGTGGGAAGGATGGGGTGACTGGGTGATAGACACTGGGGAGGGTATGTGCTCTGGTAAGCGCTGTGAATTTTGCAAGACTGTTGAATCTCAGATCTGTACCTCTGAAACAAATAACGCAATATATGTTAAGAAAAAAAAAAAAGAAGAAGAAGAAGAAGGTAGCGGGAGGGGAAGAATGAAGCGGGGGAAATCGGAGGGGTAGACGAACCATGAGAGACGATGGACTCTGAAAAACAAACAGGGTTCTAGAGGGGAGGGGGGTGGGAGGATGGGTTAGCCTGGTGGTGGGTACTGAGGAGGGCACGTTCTGCATGGAGCACTGGGTGTTATGCACAAACAATGAATCATGGAACACTTCATCTAAAACTAATGATGTAATGTATGGGGATTAACATAAGAATAAAAAAAAAAAAAAAGAAGCCCTATATACCCAAGACTATCACCCTCTTTAACCACAACTGACCAGACCCAAGCTGAACCAATAACATTTTCAGAATGAAAATTATCATTCTAAATGATAATTTAGAATTAAAATGTAAGACTGAGTTTATTAGATAATGTCGAGCAGGCCAAAATCAACACTATGGCAAGTGAAAGCCACAACAAGCAGGGAACACAAGGAAAACAAACTCAAGATCATACCGGCCCAGGCATATATAGAAGGAGGAAGAGGCTAGCCTGACAATTTTCCAGTTTCGTTTATGCCTATTGGATTAAAAATATTTATTAGTGACTGATAATTCTTGGATAAAATTTCCCTTGAAAAGCAGTCTCATTCTTTAGAATTTGGGTTATCTTTAATAACATATAATTTTCATTTGCTATACTGTTATTTATAGTCCTGTGTTAAATATTCAGATTCAATTATAATCATTCTATTCCTAGATGATATTAAGTTATACTTTAAATATGATCCAATATCCCAGGATCCACAAATCTCAGTAAGAAGAAAGCATACCCTTCCCTTCAGCAATGAGCATCCAAATTTTACTTATAAAATTGTTTCCATATTTTACCCTGTTTAGATGTATAAAAGGTTAACATCTAATTCCATTTACAATGCTGATCCAGCAAGAAAGAAATTAATTTGGCATTAGAATAGTAACATCAATTTCCCATGTATCTGAAGTAATGCATTTACTGGAAAGAGATTAATATCAATTCCATAAATCATTCACATGCTTTTTCCGGAGTTAGAGACATCTGAGTAATGTCATATATGTGAGCTGATATCACTTTGTGCATACTCCATTCGTTAATCTATGCCTGGGGTTGCAGAATAGTTGTCAGAAGAAAATATAAAACTTGGAAAAGAATCAATCTTTCTGTTCTTAATTTTTTGTGACTTGTTTTAGGTAAGGTAAGCCAAATGTTGCCTGAAAAGTGATGACATTGATCCATACTGGCAGCCAGTATTTTCAGGAAAAAAAAATTTTTTTTAAATCAAACATGTGGTCAATTGTCATCCTAGTGGTAACAACCACTTAATACACATATGATAAGACAATGTGTAAATGTCAATGTAAAGATTACATTAAGGATCCTCAATAAAATGCTGACTGAAAAGAGAATTGAGTCTGAACCTCTCCTGTAAACATCAACTCTTCCTTGTTATCATTGAATTTCATTATCACACAATCTCAGAGTTCTTTGTGTCAGGGTTCTCCATAGAAATAGAAGCAATAAGGGGTGTGTGTGTGTGTGTGTGTGTGTGAGTGTGTGTGTGTGTGTGTGTAGAAAGAGATTTATTATAAGGAATTGGCTCATACTATTATGAAGGGTAACAAGTCCCAAAATCTGCAGTTAGCAAAATAGAGTCCCACAAGAGCCAGCGGTATAGTTCCAGGCAAATGCCAGCAGTCGCAAAACCTAGGAAGAGCCAATGTTTCAGTTCAGCTGAACACAGAAAAAAAACTGATGTCCCAGCTCAAGGCACTCAGGCAGGAAGAGTTTCTCCTTACTAAGGGGAGGCTCAGCCTTTTTGTTATATTCAGGTTTTCCCACATTAGGGAGGGCAACCTACTTTATTCAGTCTACCAATTTAAATATTAATCTTATCTAGAAATACCTTCACAGACACACCCAGAATAATGTTTTACCAAATGTCTGGGCATTCCACGGCCCAGTGAAGCTGAAACATAAAATTAATTTTCACAGTACCTCAGAGATCATCTACCAACCCCCAAAATACAGGCCCCAGACCCCTTCATATCAAGGAATGAGAAAAACAAGACCCAGATGTGAGCTTGGAGCTCCTAATGCCCAGTAAATATTAGTTATTTTTGACCAATTGATAATTATTAACCTAAACGTAAATCTTTCATTACAAGTCACATGTGGCTAACAAAACTACAGAAAAAAAGGAAGTATGTGATCCAAAGGAAAGAACCCAGGCCTTTGAGTCAGATGAGGATCAAATCCTGGCTCTGTAATTTACTACGTTACTTAAATTTTGACCCTCAGCTTCCTCACCTGAAATAGTGCCTATTTTATAACATTCTTAGAATTAGAGATAAGGTATATAATGTTTTTTACATAGTAGCCCTCATGTAGTAGATGCTCAATATTTCCCTAACACATCGTTACGTGTTCACTTTCCAGACACATGGGAGAATTCCATTTTTGCCCTCTTGAATATAGACATGGCCATATGACATGTTTTCACTACACAATGTGAATGGAAATTATTTGTGACCCTTGAAGGGTTTTTTATTACTTTAAAATCATAGTGAGAAATTTCTCTCTTGCCACAAATTCACAAAACCAAAAGTCCTTATATTTTGTACTATAGTAACAACTTACAGAATATTTCCCTATCTTCTATCATTTGCATGTAATAGCAGTATTGTCAACTAGGCAGGACAGGCTTCATTACTCCATTTTAGTGACTAGATCACACAATCAGAGAAGTTAAGTGAGTGCCCAAGGCCACATACATGATAAGTGCCAGGTCTTCTGATTCCCAGGGAATATCAACCAGTGAATGGGAAAAAAAAATCACACTGACAGTAAACTGTTTTGTAAAATAATTTATTGACATGTTGATTGGTTTTGGTGTTTTGTGTAGGATACCCCACATTCTATTTCCCCACACACTAGACATAACCCCCTACTACACACACACACACACACACACACACACACACACACACACAGAGCCCATACTCATTCTTCTCCAGGCCCCTTCAGATCTCTTGCCTCAGGGGAGGTTTATGTGACAGTAAAAAGGCAAAAGTAGCCTCTAACATTTTTCTCCCTCACATTAGCCATGATTATGCTAGTAGAAAAAGGGTCTTCCATTGGAAACAGAAAAGAGGAGGAAATAGTCCCACACACTGATAAAGTGATAGAAATCAAGGATCCCATGAGTGGTGGAAGGAAGAGGTGCTCCCTGGCAGTCCTCAGCAGGGGGTGGTTATGCAGGGCACCTAGGGAAGAATAATTCTGGACACTAGGGCTCTGGGTCTAGGCAAAGGCCCCAAAAAGACCCCCATTCCCAGCTTGCACTGAAGCATTCCACCTTCAAGGAGCTATGGGCTTGGATGATAAGGATATCTGTGTCCAGACATTTCAAAATCAGAAGGCCTCATCTCATTGCCTAAGTATCACATAAGCCTCTTGGCATTTTATGTAATGGTAGAGAAAGAGATAGAGCCTCAGGGAAGATGAGAAATTAAATTTCCCAAAATCCCAATGAGATGGAGAACAAGAGTCAGATTAATTTGATTTAAATAAACTAAAATAATTTGACATTTCTTGCTGAGTATATGAACTACGATCCACACCTACAACATACAAACAGGCCAAAATCCTTCTGAAAACATACACTTTTTTTTTTTTTTTTTTTTTTTTTTAAAAAAAAAACTGGGGGTTGCTGGAAGGGAGGTGGGTGGGGGGGATGGGTTAAATGGATGGTGGGTTTAAGGAGGGCACTTGTTATGATGAGTACTGGGTATTATATGTAAGTGATGAATCACTAAATTCTACTCCTGAAACCAAAAGTACACTATATGTTAGCTAACTTGAATTTAAATAAAAACTTGGTCCTGACTTGGGGGTGGGGGAGAAATCAGCATTTTGAGAAAATGAAAATAATACCAGTTCAGCAAAGTTTCCATAATGAGGAATAATAAATCTCTAAAGCTAACACGTGATGTTTTCCTTGCTATAACCAGAGAGTGATTTTGATAGTGAGTTAATCATCACTATTATCTTATATTGTTCTCTGGACTCAAATGTATATAGAAAGTAATAATTTCACACAGTACTTTCCAGGACCATAGGAAATAAAGCTGTGCTAGACTGAATAAAATTAAACCAGGGATGCAATGTGACCAAGAAGCAGAAGTTTTTGTTCCTGAACTCAATGATGGGCCTAATAATAAAAAGGCTTAAATAAGCAAATAAATAAATAAACAAATAAATAAATAAATACTTGGAAGGGAAAAAAAAAGAAAACATATTCTTGTCAATTTCAAACCTATGACATTTTCCTGACCATTCCTAAAGGACTAAGTTCTCCGAATCCACAAATGTCACCCTTTCTCCATAAATTGCTAGATATTCCAATTATCTACCTCCATCAATGAGGAACAATATATGGTATGAAAACATGCAAATAGTCTTCCCAGATTAGATACTCACTAAAAACAGGGAGTGAGTTAAAGCTCTCCGAAGTGGTAGCAGTTACACTCCCATCTACTCCATTTAAAGGGTCTCAACTTGCTGTCCTATGAGCTAACATAGAACATCACACTGGTTATTTGCTTGTACTACAACTTGGAGATGCTCAGGTTGTCATGAATAACCCAGCAAATAAATAGATCAATGCTGAATAACCAGAAACTAAGGTATATGAGCACAGGCTTAGAGGTCAGCTAGGCCTGAGCTGAACTACAGGTTCTACCACTTACTAGTTGTGTGCAGTTAAGCATGTCACTTTAACTTCTCTGAACCTCAATTTCCTTTTCCAAAAATAGGAATAAAATGTTTGCCCTCCTTTTTGTCCAGGATTTATGAGAGACCATAATAGATGTGAAAACACTTTGTTAACTACAAAATGCTATATAAATATTAGGAATTATTCATTTTTCTGCTTGCTCTTGCTGTTGTGGTTATTATTTTCCATCAGACCCTAACGTCTACCAGGAGTAACACATGGTGAGTTTTTACAAATAGGTCCATGTTATCCAGTGTACACTGTGAAGGGACAGTTACAAGGAAGCCTCTAAATTTATTTATTTATTTACTTACTTATTTATATATCATTTATTTAAGGAACATGCATTGAGTTGTCTATCATTACCAGACATTGTTTTAAGCATTCAATATTTAACTATATCTCCATCAACCTCTCATAGTGACCATTAGAAGTACTTCTTTTGGCCATCTGTATGACTTCTTTGGAAAACTGTCTATTCAGGTCCTCTGCCCATTTTTTAATCAGATTGAGGGTTTTGGTGTTAAATTCTTTATATATTTTGAATATTAACTCCCTATCAATTATATCACTTGCAAATATCTTCCCTCATTCAGTAGGTTGTCTTTTTGGTTTTTTGATGGTTTCACTCTATAAAAGCTTTTTATATTGATGCAATACCAGTAGTTTATTTTTGTTTTTCTTTAACTTGCCTGAGGAGACCTATCTAGAAAAATACTGCTACAACAAATGTCAAAGAAATTACTGCCAATATTCTCTTCTAGAATGTTTATGGTTTCAGGCCTCACATTCAGCTCTTCAATCTGTTTTGAGTTTATTTTTATGTATGGTGTAAGAAAGTGGTCCAGTTTCATTCTTTTGCAGTTGTCCAGTTTACCCAGGACCGTTTATTCTTACCTCCTTTGTCATAGATTAATGGACCATGTAAGTGTGGGTATATTTCTGGGCTCTCTATTCTGTTCCATTGGTCTCTTGTCTATTTTTGTGCCAGTACCATACTGTTTTGATTACTATAGCTTTGTAGTGTATCTTGACATCTAGGCTTGTGATACCTCCAGCTTCATTTTTCTTTCTCAAGACTGCTTTGGCTATTTGGGATCTTTTGTGTTCCATACAAATTTTAGGATTATTTGGTCTAGTTCTGTGAAAAATGTTATTGGTATATTGATAGGGGTTACACTGATCCTGTAGATTGCTTTAGGTAGCATGGACCCTTTAACAATATTAATTCTTACAATAAGGAATGTGGTATATCTTTACACTTGCTTGTATCATCTTCAATTTCTTTTATCAATTCCTACACTTTTCACAGTAGAGGTATTTTATCTCCTTGATTAAGTTTATTTCTAGGTATTTCATCCCTTTGGGTGCAATTACAAATGGGATTGTTTCTTAGTTTCTGTTACTTTGTTCTTAGAGTTTAGAAATGCAACAGATTTCTGTATATTAGTTTTGTATGCTATAACTATACTGAAATGTATTTATTAGTTCCACTAGTTTTTGGTGCAGCCATTAGGCTTTTCTATATATAGTATCATGTCATCTGCAAATAATGAAAGTTTTTCTTCTTCCTTGCCAATTTGTATGCCTTTTGATTTCTTTTTCTTTTCTTTTCTTTTTTTTTTTAAAGATTTTATTTATTTATATGACAGAGACACAGCGAGAGAAGGAATACAAGCAGGGGGAGTGGGAGAGGGAGAAGCAGGATTCCCACAGAGCAGGGAGCCCGATGTGGGACTCGATCCCAGGACCCTGGGATCATGACCTGAGCCAAAGGCAGACGCTTAACGACTGAGCCACCCAGGTGCCCCTGATTTCTTTTTCTTGTCTGACTACTGTGGATAGGACTTCCTGTAGAATGTTCAAAGAGGTGACAGTGAACATCCTTGTCGTGTTCCCTATCAAAAGAAAACCTTTTAGGTTTTCACCACTGAGTATTATGTTAGCTGTGAATTTTTCATATATTGCCTTTGTTATGTTCAGTTATAGTCCCTCTAAACCCACTTTGGCGAGAGGTTTTATCATAAATGGATATTGCACTTTGTCAAACGCTTTTTCTACATATACTGAGATGAACATATTGTTTTTATCCTTCCTCTGGTTAATGTGGTGTATCACACTAATTGATTTATGCTTATTGAACTGTCTTTGCATCCCTGGAATAAATCCAATTTGATCGTGGTGAATGACCTTTTTAATATACTAATGATTTTGGTTTTCTAACATTTTCTTGAGGATTTTTGCATCTACGTACATCAGATTTTTTTTATAGTTTTTTATTTTTGTAATCTCTCTGGTTTTAATATCAGGGTAATGCTTACCTTGTAGAATGAATTGCGAAGTTTTCCTTCCTCTTCTGTTTTTTGGAATAGTTTGAGCAGAATAGATATTAACTCTTAAATCTTTGGTAGAATTCACCTGTTAAGCCAGATGATCCTGGATTTTTGTTCATTGGGAGTTTTTTGATTACCAATTCAATTTCATTAGGAGTAATCAGTCTGTATAAATTTTCTATTTATTTCTGATTCAGTTTTAAGATTGTGTATTTCTACAAATTTATCTGTCCAGTTTTCAGGCATATAATTTTTATAATATTCTCTTACAATTCTTTAAATTTCTATGGATCAGTTGTTATTTCTCCTCCTTCATTCTGATTTTGAGTCCTCTCTCTTTTTTTTTTTTTTTTTTATGAGTCTGGCTAAAGATTTATCAATTTTATTTATCCTTTCAAAGAATCAGCTCTTGGTTTCATTGTGATCTTTTATTTTATTTTTTAGTTTCTATTTATTTTCACTCTAATCTTCATTATTTACTTCTTTCTACTGAATTGGTGCTTTGTTCTTCTTTTTCTAGTTCCTTTAGGCATAAGGTTATATTGTTTGAGATTTTTCTTAAGATAGGCCTGTATCACTACAAACTTCCCTCTTAGACTACTTTTGCTGCACCCCAAAGATTTGGGACTGCTGTGTTTCCATATTTATTTGTGTCCATGTATTTTTTTTATTTCCTTTGATTTCTTAGTTGACCCATTGATTCTTTAGTAGCATGTTATTTACCCTCCATGTGTTTGTGGTTTTTTTCTACTTTGTTTCTTATAACTGTTTTCTAGTTTCAACACAACTGTGGTCAGAAAAGATGCCTGATATAATTTCAATCTTCTTAAATTTATTGAGACTTGTTTTGTGCCCTAATGTGATCTATACTGGAGAGTGTTTCATGTGCCCTCAAAAAGAATGTGTATTCTGCTGTTTTTTAGATGGAATGTTCTGTATGTATCTGTTAAGTCCATCTAGTCTAATGTATCATTCAAAGCCACTGTTCCCTTATACATTTTCTGTCTGGATAATCTATCCATTGATGTAAGTGGGGTGTTATAGTCCCCTACTATTAAACTGATAAGAACAGATTCTACACTCGATCTTAGCTAAAAGGCAGAGAAGTGATTGCGAGAGATAGTAGCTACACTTGTGGTGAGCATACCATAATGTATTAATTTGTGAAATCATGTCCTACACCTAAAATTAATGTAACACTGTGTGTCAACTATACACAAATAAATAAATAAAAATTTATTTCTAAAGTCCCCTAATATTACTGTATTACTATCAATTTTCCCTTTATGTCTATTAATATTTATTTTATGCATTTAGGTGCTCCTACACTGGATGCATAGATATTGACATTTATTATATCTTGTTGTTGGATTAATCCTTTTCTCATTATGTAATGTCCTTCTTTGTATCTTGCTTTGTTTAAAACAGTCTTTGTTTTAAAGTCCATTCTGTCTGGGGGTGCCTGGGTGGCTCAGTCAGTTAAGCGTCTGCCTTCAACTCACGTCATGATCTCAGGGTCCTGGGATAGACCCCTGCATCAGGCTCCCTGCTCAGCAGGGAGTCTACTTCTCCCTCTCCCTCTGCCCTTCCCCCCAGCTTGTGCTCTCAATCTCCCTCTCTCTCAAATATGTAAATAAAATCTTTAAAAATAAATAAATAAACAAACAAATAAATAATAAAGTCCACTTTGTCTGCTATAAGTATTGCTACCCTGGCTTTTCCCCCCATGCTTCCATTTTCATGGACTATCTTTTTCCATCCATTCACTTTCAGTCTGTGTGTCTGTAGCTCTGAAATGAGTCTTCTGAAGGCAGCATGTATATGGGTCTTGTTTTTTCATCCATTTCATCACCCTATGTCTTTTGACTGGGGGCATTTACTCCATTTACATTTAAAGTAATTACTGAAAAATTTTTTAAAAAGTAATTATTGTTAGTTATATAGATACTGCAATTTTGTTGTTTTCTGTTTATTTTTGTATTCTTCTTCTCTTGCTCTCTTCCCTTGTAAGTTTGATGGCTTGCTTTAGTGTTATGCTTGGGTTCCTTTATTTTTTCTATGTATATATCTATTATGGGTTTTTGATTTGAACCATAGGGTTCATACATAACATCCTATGTGTATAGCAGTCTATATTAGGTTGATGGTCATTTAAGTTGGAACAGTTTAAAAGCACTAAATCTTTTTATTAAGAACAGTTTAAAAGCACTAAATCTTTTTATTAAATCTTTTAACTCCTGTTCACATTTTATATATATAATGTCATATTTTACATTTTTTATTTTATGTATCCCTTGACTACTTTTGGTAGATATAATTGATTTTACTACTTCTGTGTTTTAAACCCCCTGTGGCTTTATAAGTGATCAATCAACTACCATTACTATATGTTTGCTCTTACCTGTGAAATTTTTTCTTCAATAATTTTCTTACTTCTAGTTACGGTCTTTTCTTTCCAATTAAAGAATTACCTTTAACATTTCTTGCAAGGCTCGTTTAATGGGATAAGCTCCTTTAACTTTTGCTGGAAAATATTTTATCTCTCCTTCAATTCTGAATGATAATCTTACAGGGTACTGTATTCTGGGTTGTAGGTTTCTTCCTTTCAGCACTTTGAACATATCACACCACTCCCTTCTCACCTGCAAAGTTTCTAGTGAAAAATCATCTGATACCTTATGGGGTTTCCTTGATACATAACTGTTTGCTTTTCTGTTGCTGCTTTTAAGATTCTTTGTCTTTAATTTTTGCCATTTTAATTATTATGTGTCTTGGTGTTCTATGTGTTCTATGTGTCTATGTGTCTGAGTTCATCTTGTTGGGGTTCTCTCTGTGTCCTACTCCTGGATGTCTGTTTCCTTAGCCAGATTAGAAAAGTTTTCAGCTATTATTTCTTCAAATATGTTTTCTTCCTCCTCCTCTCCCTCTTTCCCTTCTGGGATACCTATAATGTGAATGTTATGCTTGATAATGTTGCAGAGGTGCCTTAACTTATTCTCATTTTGTATTATTTTTTCTTTTTGATGTTGACCTTGGATGTTTTCCATTAACCTACCTTCCTGATCACTAATCTGGTTTCACATCCTTCAATATGCTATTGATTCCTTCTAGTGTGTTTTTCATTTCAGTAATTGTATTCTTGCGCTCTGACTATACTTTTTTTTCTATCCTTTAGTTGAAATTCTGAGTTTATTCCCTCTTCACTCAAGTTTGGTAAGTAGCTTTGTGACCATTACCTTGAACTTTTTATCAGGCATTTTGCTTAGCTCTTTTTCTGTGCTTTGGTCTTATTATTTCATTTGGGACATATTCTTTTGTCTCCTCATTTTGTCCAATTCTCCATGTTTATTTCTATGTATTAGGTAGGTCAGAAATCACCTATGTAAAAGATGTCCTGTGGTTCCCTGTAGAACAATGACCCCTGGTCACCAGAACCAGGCTCTTCAGGGGTGTCCCCTGTATGCACTGCATGTTACCTCCTGTTTTAGCTAAGCCACATTGCTGTGGGCTCTCTGGTGAGTGGGGCCAGCAGTCAGACTGACTTTTCTCCATTTTGCCACTGTGACAACTGTGGGCACACTGAAGCCCCACATCAGCACACTGTGACAACTGAGGGGCTCGCTCCCTGCATAGCCAGCTAAAAGGCCCAACTGCCAGAACTGTGGGAAAGCTCTTTTATGAGGTTATTTTCCCCACTCTTCAAAACAGAAGTAAATTTGGAGGGGCACCAATTCCAGCCAAGTTGCCTGCCAAACGTGGCAGGGCAGGAGTAACCTTGGAGGACACCTACAAAGGCAAGACTGGAGGGCTGGGTAGGTCAGATCCAAAGGAGAACACTGGTATGAAGCACATGGTGCTATCAAGGTATATGGAGAACGTGAGAACTGGCTCCCATAAGTATAAAGCTATCCAAGCTGGCAAAGTACAAGAAAAATAATGCCCACCAGCACTTTTGTTCCCAGAAAAATCTCCTGCAGACCCCTGGCCCTCCAGCATATGTCCTAAAATTAGTCAATAAATCTCTTTCACATATACCCCAGGCTCTTTTCAAACTGCTGTTTCTGTGCTATGTCTCAGTTCAAGTCATTTAGTATTGTGGCTCTTTAAGCCCAGAGTCTTAGTTTCCTATAGTCCTCAAGCTCCTCTAGAGTTACATCCAATTGATTTTTAAGTTCCTGGGGTTAAGCCCCACTGATTTTCAAAGTTAGACCTTAGGGCACCTGGGTAACTCAGTCATTAAGCATCTGCCTTTGGCTCAGGTCATGATCCCAAGATCCTGGGATCAAGCCCCGCATTGGGCTCCCTGCTCAGTGGGAAGCCTGCTTCTCCCTCTCCCACTCCCCCTGCTTGTGTTTTCTCTCTCACTGTCTCTCTCTCTGTCAAATAAATAAAAAAAAACCTTTAAAAAATTTTTAAAAAAAGTTAGACCTTAAGGGAACTCATCTTTCCAGTGCAGGTCCCCAGGACCAGATATGCCCAGTGATCCCCTTGTTCCTATATGCTTGTGATGTCCCTCCTGTTTGTAGTTAGTTGCACTGGGGATTTGGTTCCCAACAACATCTCTGTCCCTCCTATCCTTTTCAATGTGGCCTTCTCTATACACCTAGCTGTGGAAGATCTGTTCTGCCAGTCTCGGGTCGTTTTCAGCATTAGCTGCAACACATGTAGTTGTTGCCTCACTGTATCCATGGAACAGGAGAGCTCAGGATCCTCCTTCTCTGCCATCTTCCCTACACTTTATCAAGTCATGGGAAGCTTTCAATTCTGTGTTAAAAGGCTTGGGCTTCATTTCATAGATAATGAACATCCCTTGAAGATTCTTATCTATTCTTTTTTTTTTTATTATTATTCTTATCTATTCTTAACAAGCTAATGCTATATTTTTAGTCTGCTCCTATTGATTTTAATTCCATGCTACTCCAAAGATGTTTTACAAATGTGGCCTCTCTTATTTGCTCTTCTATTAAGTGATGACTCTGATATGCCACCCAACCTCTTATAGCTTCCCAGTGAGACTCAGACAGAATATAATGGGCACTCAATACACTGTTTTCAAAACATTGAGTAAATGAATGAATGACTATAAATGACTCTACCTTCTTTGTTGATAAAGAACACTCATTTTCTTTTGTTTTTCAAAATGTTGTTTTTCAAAATGTTTTATAATCACTATAATCACTAGGTCCTCTTAAGACCTTATTTTTGAAGCTTACATGAATATTCTGCATCACATGCTAAAAAATCATGGCTCTTATTTCTCTTTAATGGAAACAGGGAAAGAAGGAGGAAGAGGGAGGTGGGGAGAAGGAAAAGGAGGAAGAGAAGACAGTTAATATTGTTGCCATTTATGGAGTGTCTACCATGTGTAAGGCATCTGATACATTACCTTAAGTGATCTTCACAACGATTCTATGAGATACTTTATTATTCTACACATTTTAAATTGAAAAAACAATTTCAGAAAGTCTAAGTATGATGGTTAATTTTATGTATCAACATTGCTGGGCCATGGTGCTTAGATATGTGATCAAACGTTATTCTGGATACTTCCCTGAGAGTGTTTTATGATGAAATTAACATTTAAATCAGTGGATTTTGTGTATAGCAGGTTGCCCGCCCTTCATAATGTGAGTGGGCTTCATCCAATCACGTGAAATCCTGAATAGAACAAAAGACTGACCTACCACAAGCAAGAGGAAATTCTGCCAAAAGACAGCCTTCCAACTTGAACTACAAGATCAGTCCTCTAGATTTTTCCACCTGACAACATTCAAACTTAAACTGCAGTACAGGTCTCCCCTGGATCTCCAGCCTGCCACTCAACCCTGCAGATTTTGGACTTGCCAGCCTCCATAATTTCATGAGCCAATTCCTTAAAATAAATCTTTTTATTACATAAAGATAGATAGATAAATAGACAGATAGATAGATAGACAGACAGACACTTTCTGTTTCTCTGGAGAACCCTTAGTACAACACTAAGTAACTCAAACAAGGTCACCCAGGTAGTAAATAGTAAAACCAGAACTCACAACCAGATCTGTCTGTTTCCAAACATAAGACTCCACTAGCTACATGATTTCCCATAAAAAATATTTAAGCATTAAAATATTAAAAATGAAGCCTACACTTACATACATTTTTAAACTATTTCAACATCTCTTTTTATAAATTTATAAGTAAAAAAAACCATTTCATTCTTTTGTTGGCACACTCTTCAGAAATAATTATGAAAATTGATAAAAGATAAAAACCTTTTGTAATTTAAGTTTAACACACAGGAAAATTTTTTAAAAACACACAAAACATATTGGGAAGAAATTAACCAGTACATATGGATATGAGCATTTGCTTCTAAATGTTGCAATGAAATCTGCCCTATGAGATATTTCTTCCAACACATTTGTTTTAAACAAGAATGTTCTGCTATATTTAAGGGACACTTAAAATACAAATGTTCTGTGACTGATGTGTAAATTACGAATACAGTGACAACTGAAGACGAAGACAAGGCACTGAATCAGGTTAATACATCTATCCTTGGCTCCTTTAGGATATCTTATATAAATCTGAGTTAATGATAAAGCAAAGAACCATATTAGATTTCCATTACCTCATCTATACTAACTCTACCCCTATAGAGACAAGGACAGAGGTAGGAGAACAGAAGACTATATGAAAATATGAAAAATGAGAAAAATATCTCATTCATCCAAAAGAAAATGAAGATTTTTAGTTGAGTAGAAATTTACCAAACATTTTATACCTACCCTGTTATTTTTAAGGAATTGCCATTTATTCATTCACTCATGTATGTTTTAAGTACCTATTAAAAACTAGCCAATGTAAGACAAGGGAAGAAATCACTGTTCCCGCCCTCAAGAAGCCTATGTTTGCAGACAACAATAAAATCTATGTTCCATAAAAGAAATATCAAAAAAGTTGTAACTGGAAATTAGAAGAGAGAAACATCATACAAGGCTGGAAGATCATAAAAAACTGCATGGAAAAAGTAACTTCAAAGGCAGGCCTTGAGGATGATCTGTTCTCAATAAAAATGTGAAAAAATACTCCCACGAAGAATATCATTATCAAAGCAAAAATAATGATTTAATACTAGGTAACATGATAAAAATAAAAATGTATACATGAGAAGGAGGATCATACAGGTAGGGCATTCACTCACAACAAGAGTGTTATCTAAGGAACCAAGGAAATTTTACGTATTAAAATGACTTGTGGCCCTTTGAAAGCCCACGGTACATAAAGAGATATACACTGTATCTGAGAATTAAATTTTGTAGAGGTGCGGGAATTAGAAAAATAAAATGTCTAAAAAGCCTCCTTAGCAAAGTGACTATTCTTATTGTAGGGGAGGCAGATAAAGAAACAAGTAAATGAACAAGCAGAGAACAATAACAGGATGATATGACAGAGTGACTGGGTGGCTAGTTTAGACTGGCTATTCAGAGAAGGCCTCTCAGAGGAAGCAATATGTAAGCTGAGATCTGAATGCCAAGATGCAAAGATGTTGGTGGAGGGGGAAGAGGATCAGTATTTCAGGAGGAAGAAATGTCTGGACCAAACAGCCTAAAGCAGAAACAAATCTGGCCTACTCTATGAACAGGCAGAAAGTCACCGTGGCTAAAGCATTATTAGGAAGAATGGAATAGCATAAGATAGAAAAGTAGTCAAGGTCCAGATGGACTTTGCAGTCAAGATACGGAGTCTAGATTTTATTCTAATTCTGATGGAAGGACAGTGGAATATTTTAAATAGGACAGAAATATACTCAGATTTGAGTTTTAAAAGGATCACTTTAGATGCTGTGTTAAGAATGGATAATGGGAGGGCGCCTGGGTGGCTCAGTTGGTTAAGCGACTGCCTTCGGCTCAGGTCATGATCCTGGAGTCCCTGGATCGAGTCCCACATCGGGCTCCCTGCTCGGCAGGGAGTCTGCTTCTCCCTCTGACCCTCCCCCCTCTCATGTGCTCTCTCTCATTCTCTCTCTCAAATAAATAAATAAAATCTTTAAAAAAAAAAAAGATTATAAGAATGGATAATGGGAGTGGGGAGCATGTATGGAAGGAAACAAGAATGGTAGTTCTGACAGATGTTTGTAGTTTGAATGAGGAAGGCATATACAAAGAAATTAATGGATTCAAAATATTTAATGAGCATAATAATAATTCTCAGTGGATGGATGGATGTTGAATTATTAGATGTAATACACAAGATTTATAAAAATTATTTTAAAAAAGGACATCTCCAAATGCCTTAAGGGTCACATGTGGATGAAAACAAGAATGGTCAGTCAGAGAGGGAGGTGCATAAGGACAACAGAGTCAATGCTGCCAGGGAAAAACAAGTGTCAAAAAAGAAGTATGGGGGCGCCTGGGTGGCTCAGTCGTTAAGCGTCTGCCTTCGGCTCAGGTCATGATCCCAGGGTCCTGGGATCGAGTCCCACATCGGGCTCCCTGCTCGGCAGGAAGCCTGCTTCTCGCTCTCCCACTACCCCTGCTTGTATTCCTGCTCTCGCTATCTCTCTCTCTGTCAAATAAATAAATAAAATCTTTAAAAAAAAAAATAAATAAGTATGATCATTAGAAATGTCATACGCTACAGAGGAATCAAGAGTAAGACAAGACCACCAAATTACATGACTAATGTCTCTGGCAACCTTTCAGAGAACTGTCTTGCTGGAACAGTGAGGCTACAAACAAGACTGAGAGGATAAAAATGTAATAGGTGTATTGAGACATTGCTATTTTTACTGGAAGTCGTTCTAAAATCATCTTGTACTTCATTTAATCTTAACATGATAATAAAGAACAGATCTATAAAGGGTTATATGCTTAAATTTTACTGTTTACTTTTATATTTTCTGCCTCCTACCTTCTGTCAGCTTGTGAACTTTGATTTCTCACCAAAGAGCATTCCTATCTCGTCAGGCTCCACCCTAACTACAAATTTCCTGAGGTACAACGCATATTATCAAGATACTTAAAACTGTCTAAATAAGAAGAAATAAATGCTAAGTATCACCTCTGAGAAGTAAGGAAAATGAATTTTAATACATGTATTTTACAACTATATTGGCTATTCAAAAGCTTCCCACCATCCAAACCCAAGTTCTCAGTAATAGTATCAAAAAAAAAAGATTGCTGGATAGGTGATTGTTTTCTATAAATCATTACACTCATGCTAAATTCCTCAACATTGCACTTTATAATTTGAGGTCAATAGTCATGAAAATACAATAAATCCATGTATAACTAATTTCATCTGGTAATTTCTACTCATTCTCACACTAATTCTTTCAACAAATATTTATTGAGCACCTATTATGTGCCAGGCATTGTTCTAGACACCAAGGAATGAAAGAAAAATCCTACCTTCACAGAGTTTATATTCTAATGGAGGACACAGACAATTAAAAAATAAATAAGTAAAATTAATATAATATTACATAGTTGTAAGTGCTAAGAAAAAAAATAAAATAGGTGTTTAGGAAATGTCAGGAACTAACAGTTGAAATTTTACACAGGGTCACAGAGACATTTGAGTAAAAAACTGAAATGAGGGGGAAAAAAACATGCTTTCTGAAAGAACATTCCAGGCAGTGTATTAAAGTGCAATTCCTATGTTAACTCCTCTAAAATGTCTCCCACCATCACCAAACACCATCCCGTACCAACTATATACAAAAAATGAATCATTTCCCTTTCTGGTCTTACTTCACATTTCAGTACTGGCCACTATCTGCTAGACTTTTGGTAATACCACTCCATACAACAACCCTGTAAGATAAATATTGTCATGCCTGTTTCAAAGAGGTACTGAGGCCTCTGCTCAAAGTACAGCATTAGTGAATGGCAAAGCTAAGGTTTAATGCCTTCTGTTCTATAGAACTATATATCTGACTACAATGCTTCCTGCATCTTATTTTCCATAGCAGGCAAGAAAAGAGGAAAGGGAAATTTTTATTTATTCAAAAAGCTCATGCTTGTCCGAAAGAAAAAGAATTGTAAAATAAACAACTTGCCAAAATAAAGTGCAAACTCACAGAGTAAAGTGAAATTACATGGGTATATTTTCTTTTTTTTAAAAAGACTTTATTTATTACTTTGAGAGAGAGAGCTCAAGCAAGTATGAGCACGGGGCGGGGGGGGGGGAGGGAAGAGGGAGAAGGAGAAGCAGATTTGCCACTGAGCAGGAAGCCCAATGCGATGTGGGACTCAATCCCAGGAACCCAGGATCATGACCTAAGCCAAAAGGCAGACACTTAACCGACTGAGCCACCCAGGCACCCACATGGGTACGTACTCAAAACCAAACAATATCTAAGGACTTCAGCCTAGACCATGGAATAGGAGCTCAGCAGGGGGCCAAAAATATTCTTTAAAAACATCATAACATTTCTACATAATTATGGTTTTTTTTAAATTTTCATGTAAACCAGAACCCCTCCCCCCAGAAAGAAACTCTGGGCAGCCCTTCAGTCCACACACATGAGCTCTATTTTTATTTTTTTTAATTTATTTATTTTCTTATTATGTTATATTAATCACCATACATTACATCATTAGCTTTTCATGTAGTGTTCCATGATTCATTGTTTGCTTAAAACACCCAGTGCTCCATTCAGTACCTACCTTCTTTAATACACATCACCAGGCTAACCCATCCCCCCACACCCCTCCCCTCTAGAACCCTGAGTTTATTTGTCAGAATCCATAGTCTCTCATGGATTGTCTTCCCCTCCGATTCCCCACCTTCATTTTTCCTTCCTACTATCTTCTTCTTTTCTTTAACATATAATGTATTATTTGTTTCAGAGGTACAGGTCTGTGATTCAACACTCTTACACAATTCACAGTGCTCACCATAGCACATACACTCCCCAAGGTCTATCGCCCAGCCACCCCATCCCTCCCAGCCCCCACCACTCCAGCAACCCTCAGTTTGTTTCCTGAAATTAAGAATTCCTCATATCAGTGAGATCATATGATACATCTCATTCTCTGATTGACTAATTTCACTCAGCATAATACCCTACAGTTCCATCCATGTCGTTGCACATGGCAAGATCTCATTCCTTTTGATGGCTGCGTAATGTTCTATTGTATATATATACCACATCTTCTTTATCCATTCACCTATCGATACACATCTTGGCTCTTTCCATAGATTGGCTATTGTGGATATTGCTGCTATAAACATCAGGGTGCAAATACCCCTCCGGATCACTACAATTGTATCCTTGGGGTAAATACCCAGTAGTGCAATTGCTGGGTCGTATGGTAGCTCTATTTTCAACTTTTTGAGGAACCTCCATACTGTTTTCCAGAGTGGCTGCACCAGCTTGCATTCCCACCAACAGTGTAGGAGGGTTCCCCTTTCTCCACATCTCTGCCAACAAATGTCGTTTCCTGACTTGTTAATTTTAGCCATTCTGACTGGTGTGAGGTGGTATCTCATTGAGGTTTTGATTTGGATTTCCCTGATGACAAGCAATGTTGAGCACTTTTTCATGTGTCTGTTGGCCATTTGGAGGTCTTCTTTGGAAAATATCTGTTCATGTCTTCTGCCCATTTCTTGATTGTATCATTTGTTCTTTGGGTGTTGAGTTTGATGAGTTCTTTATAGATTTTGGATACTAGCCCTTTATCTGATATGTCATTTGCAAATATCTTCTCCCATTCTGTCGGTTGTCTTTTGGTTTTGTTGACTGTTTCCTTTGCTTTGCAAAAGCTTTTTATCTTGATGAAGTCCCAATAGTTCATTTTTGCCCCTGCTTCCCTTGCCTTTGGTGATGTTTCTAGGAAGAAGTTCCTGGGGCTGAGGTCAAAGAGGTTACTGCCTGTGTTCTCCTTTAGGATGTTGATGAACTCCTGTCTCACATTGAGGTCTTTCAACCATTTGGAGTCTATTTTTGTGTGTGGTGTAAGGAAATGGTCCAGTTTCATTCTTCTGCATGTGGCTGTCCAATTTTCCCAACACCATTTGTTGAAGAGACTGTCTTTTTTCCATTGGACATTCTTTCCTGCTTTGTCGAAGATTAGTTGACCATAGAGTTGAAGGTCCATTTCTGGGCTCTCTATTCTGTTCTATTGATCTATGTGTCTATTTTTGTGCAAGTACCATAATGTCGTGATGATGACAGCTTTGTAATAGAGCTTGAAGCCCGGAATTGTGATGCCACCAGCTTTGCTTTTCTTTTTCAACGTTCCTCGGGCTATTCGGGGTCTTTTCTGGTTCCATACAAATTTTAGGATTATTTATTCCATTTCTTTGAAAAAAGTGGATGGCATTTTGATAGGGATTGCATTGAATGTGTAGATTGCTCTAGGTAGCATTGACACCTTCACAATATTTGTTCTTCCAATCCATGAGCATGGAATGTTTTTCCATTTCTTTGTGTCTTCCTCAATTTCTTTCATGAGTATTTTATAGTTTTCTGAGTACAGATCCTTTGTCTCTTTGGTTAGATTTATTCCTAGGTATCTTATGGTTTTGGGTGCAATTGTAAATGGGATTGACTCCTTAATTTCTCTTTCTTCTGTCTTGTTGTTGGTGTATAGGAATGCCACTGATTTCTGTGCATTAACTTTATATCCTGCCACTTTACTGAATTCCTGTATGAGTTCTAGCAGTTTTGGGGTGGAGTCTTTTGGGTTTTCCACATAAAGTATCATATCATCTGCAAAGAGTGAGAGTTTCACTTCTTCTTTGCTGATTCGGATGCCTTCTACTTCTTTTTGTTGTCTGATTGCTGTGGCTAGGACTTCTAATAATATGTTGAATAGCAGTGGTGATAGTGGACAGCCCTGCCGTGTTCCTGACCTTAGAGGGAAAGCTCTCAGTTTTTCCCCATCAAGAATGATATTCGCTGTGGGTTTTTCATAGATGGCTTTTATGATATTGAACTATGTCCCCTCTATCCCTATACTCTGAAGAGTTTTAATCAAGAAAGAATGCTGTACTTTGTCAAAGGCTTTTTCTGCATCTACTGAGAGGATCATATGTTCTTGTTCGTTCTTTTATTAATGTATTGTGTAACATTGATTGATTTGTGGATGTTGAACCAACCTTACAGCCCAGGGATAAATCCCACTTGGTCATGGTGAAGGATCCTTTCAATGTACTGTTGGATCCTATTGGCTAGTATTTTGGTGAGAATTTTTGCATCCATGTTCATCAAGAATATTGGTCTGTAGTTCTCCTTTTTGATGCGGTCTTTGTCTGGTTTGGGGATCAAGGTAATGGTGGCCTCATAAAATGAGTTTGGAAGTTTTCCTTCCATTTCTATTTTTTGGAACAGTTTCAGAAGAATAGGTATTAATTCTTCCTTAAATGTTTGGTAGAATTCCCCTGGGAAGCCATCTGGCCCTGGGCTTCTGTTTATTGGGAGATTTTTGACGACTGCTTCAATTTCCTTAGTGGTTATAGGTCTGTTCAGATTTTTTTTTTAAGATTTTTTTATTTATTTATTCATGAGAGACAGAGAGAGAGAGAGAGAGAGAGGCAAAGGGAGAAGCAGGCTCCCAAGGAGCAGGGAGCCTGATGTGGGACTCGATCCCAGGACCCTGGGATCATGACCTGAGCCGAAGGCAGATGCTTAACCATCTGAGCCACCCAGGCGCCCCTGTTCAGATTTTCTATTTCTTCCTGGTTCAGTTTTGGTAGTTGATACATCTCCAGAAATGCACCCATTCTTCCAGATTATCTAATGTGATGGCATATAGTTGCTCATAATGTGTTCTTATAATTGTTTGTATTTCTTTGGTGTTGGTTGTGATCTCTCCTCTTTCATTCATGCTTTTATTTATTTGGGTCATTTCTCTTTTCTTTTTGATAAGTCTGGCCAGGGGTTTATCAATCTTGTTAATTCTTTCAAAGATCCAGCTCCTAGTTTTGTTGATCTGTTCTACTGTTCTTTTGGTTTCTATTTCATTGATTTCTGCTCTGATCTTTATTATTTCTCTTCTCCTGCTGGGTTTAGGCTTTATTTGCTGTTCTCTCTCCAGCTCCTTTAGGTGTAGGGTTAGGTTGTGTACTTGAGACCTTTCTTGTTTCTAGAGAAAGGCTTGTATTGCTATATACTTTTCTCTTAGGGACTGCCTTTGCTGCATCCCAAAGATTTTGAACAGTTGTGTTTTCATTTTCATTGGTTTCCATGAATTTTTTAAATTCTTCTTTAATTGCCTGGTTGACCCATTCATTCTCTAGTAGGATGCTCTTTAGCCTCCATATATTTGAGATCTTTCCGACTTTCCTCTTGAGACTGAGTTCTAGCTTCAAAGCATTGTGGTCTCAAAATACGCAGGAAATGATCCCAGTCTTTTGGTACTGGTTGAGACCTGATTTGTGACCTAGGATGTGATCTATTCTGGAGAATGTTCCATGGGCACTAGAGAAGAATGTGTATTCTGTTGCTTTGGGATGGAATGTTCTGAATATATCTGTGAACTCCATTTGGTCCAGTGTGGCATTTAAAGTCTTTATTTCTTTGTTGATCTTTTGCTTAGATGATTATAGGTAAAAGAACGCCACAATGACCACTGGTGCATGTTCGCTCAGACTCCGAGATCTCTGAGAAAACTCAAGATTGCAGGGTTAAAAGTAACCCAAAAGGATCAGAGTGAAATGCCCTTGGTACATGTGTGGTCAGTTCTAAAGTACTCAGCAGAAGATATTTTGTAGATAGGAAGCCAGCTGTAAACAGCACACTGGGCACTCCCCTCTTTGTTCCCTTGTCCTGTAAACAGCACACTGGGCACTCCCCTCTTTGTTCCCTTGTCCTATAAACAACACATTGGGCACTCCCCTCTGTTCCTTTATTCTGTTTTAAAGATTCTTACATGCTTGACTAATCCTGTATACATGGAGGAATGTGCCTTACTATGCCCCTGATGTAAACCATGTTAGATCTATATCGCTGTAGATGGAATATAAGGGTATGGAAAATAAACCTCGAGGCCTCGGGCTGTTTGCTTGGGGTCCCCTGTGTCTTCTATACTGTCATCTCTTTTTGTCAGTTCCTTTGCCGCCCCAGGTCCCCGACTCTCAGAGGTCGACAGATGATCTCTCCATTTCAGTGAGGGGTGATTTAAGTCCCCCACTATTATTGTATTGTTGATGTGTTTCTTTGCTTTTGTTATTAATTGGCTTATAGAAGTGGTTGCTCCCATGTTAGGGGCATAGATATTTACAATTGTTAGATCTTCTTCTTGGATAGACACTTTAAGTAGTATATAGTGTCCTTCCTCATCTCTTATTACAGTCTTTGGTTTAAAACCTATTTGTCTGAGATAAGGATTGCCACCCCAGCTTTCTTTTGGTGTCCATTACCATGGTAAATGGTTTTCCACCCCCTCACTTTCAAGCTGGGGGTGTTTTTGGGTCTAAAATGAGTCTCTTGCAGACAGCATATCGATCGGTCTTGTTTTTTTATGAATCTGATAGCCTGTGTCTTTTGATTGGGGCATTTAGCCCATTTACATTCAGGGTAACTACTGAAAGATAGGAATTTAGTGCCATTATATTGCCTGTAAGGTGACTGTTACTGTACATTGTTTCTGTTCCTTTCTGACCTATGTTACTTTTAGGCTCTCTGTTTGCTTAGAGGATCCCTTTCAAAATTTCTTGTAGGGCTGGTTTTGTGTTTGCAAATTCCTTTAGTTTTTGTTTGTCCTGGAAGCTTTTTATCTCTCCTTCTAGTTTCAATGACAGCTAGCTGGATATAGTATTCTTGGCTGCATATTTTTCTCATTTAGTGCTCTGAATATATCATGCCAGTCTTTTATGGCCTGCCAAGTCTCTGTGGATAGGTCTGTTGCCAATCTAAAGTTTCTACCATTGTAGGTTACAGATCTCTTGTCCCAAGCTGCTTTCAGGATTTTTTCCTTCTCTCTGAGACTCGTAAGTTTTACTATAAGATGTCGGGGTGTTAACCTATTTTTATTGATCTTGAGGGGAGTTCTCTGTGCCTCCTGGATTTTCATGCCTGTTTCTGTCCCCAAATTAGGGAAGTCCTCTGCTATAATTTGCTCCATTATACCTTCTGCCCCTCTCTTTCTTCTTCTTCTGGGATCCCAATTATTCTAATGTTGTTTCATCTTCTGGTATCAGTTTCTCGAATTCTGCCCTCGTGATCCAGTAGTTGTTTATCTCTCTTTTTCTCAGGTTCTTTATTTTCCATCATTTGGTCTTCTATATCACTGTTTCTCTCTTCTGCCTCATTTATCCTAGCACATAGAGCCTCCATTTTTTATTGCACTTCATTAATAGCCTTTTTGTTTTTGACTTGGTTAGATTTTAGTTCTTTTATTTCTCTAGGAAGGGTTTCTCTAATATCTTCCATGCTTTTTTCAAGCCCAGCTAGTATCTCTAAAATCGTCATTCTGAACTCTGGTTCTGACATCTTACTAATGTCCATATTGAATAGGTCCCTGGCAGCCAGTACTGCCTCTAGTTCTTTTTTTTTGAGGTGATTTTTTTCCATCTTATCATTTTGTCCAGAGGACAATAGATGAATGAGAGAACAAAATGCTAACAGGGTAAAACAACCCCAGAAAAGTATACACTAAACAAATCAGAAGAGACCTGAAACCGGGGGGAAAGAAAGGGAAAGAAAGAAAACAGAAAAAAAAAAAAAAAAGAAAAAGACAAAAGATTAAAAAAATAAAAGAATACGATCAAATATGATCAGGCTGGTGCATAGATCAGTGCTACACACTAGATTTGGGGTGTATTTTGGTCTGTTAGAAGAAACTGCCTCCCAAAGTTTTAAAGAAAGAAAAACTTATATATGTACCAAAATAAGGGTAAATACGATGAAGGGATGGAATATGACTGTAAAGATGAAAATTATAAAAGATTTTATAAAAGGAATTAGTAAGATAAGAAGTTGGTTGAAAAAAGAAAGAAGAGGAATTAAAAAAAAAGGTGGGGGAGAGAATGTGATCAGGCAGGAGACTAGAACAAACCCATACACTAGAGATTTAGGGTATATTTTGGTCTGTTAGAAGAAACTGTATCCCAAAATTTTAAAGAGAACAATTTATATATATACCAAAAATAAGGTTAACTACTATGAAGGGATAGAATATGACTCTAAAAATGAAAAATTAAAAAGATTTTTTAAAAAGGAATTGATAAGATGTTGGTTGAAAAAGGGAAAAGGAAAAATTCAAGAAAAAGAAAAAGAAAAAATGAAAATTTTAAAAATTAACTTTTAAAGACTAAAGAAACAGGAGGAAAAAAGCCATGAATTCTATGAGCAGTATTCCCCTAGTGCTGGCGTTCTGCTGTTCTCATTGATTGGTAAACTTGGTCTTGGCTGGCTATTCTTGCTCATCTTCTGGGGGAGGGGCCTGTTGCTGTGGTTCTCAAATGTCTTTACCCCAGGCGGAATTGCACCACCCTTGCCGGGGGCTGGGCTAAGCAATCTGCTTGGGTTTACTCTCGGGAGCTTTTGTTCCCTGAAAGGTTTCCATACAGCTTTGGAGGACGAGAGTGAAAATGGCAGCCTCCCAATCTCTACCCCGGAGGAGCGGAGAACTCAGGAGCCCCACTTCTCATTGAGCCCCCAGAGAAAAGCAGTCAATCACTCCTGTCTCCCCGGTCTCCAGCCGCAGGCCATGCTGACCCAGCCTGTGACCGAGCATTTCTATCTCTGGCACACCAACCCGTTTGGAGTCTCCAAACACAGCAGATCCCTGCGGTGCGCTCCCATGCCACTCTTCCAGGGGAAGGAAGGGGAGTCTCCCCGGATCTGCCGCTTGTTGGGTCCCTGCTGGAAGAGCAGTGGCCCGACTGTGCTGCGGATCACAGTTTATGGCAACCCCGAGCTGAAAGCCCACTCCTTGGCTCCGTCTTTCCAGCCAGCTTCCCTGCTCCGATACCTTGGAGCTCTGGCGCACTCAGGCACCCCTGGTCTTTCCGTGACCCCGAGGGTCCAGAGACCACACTGTCCCAGCGAGTGTTCCACCCTCTGCTTAGCCACTGGAGCGACGTCCCTCAGCGAAGCAGACTTCTAAAAGTTCCAATTTTGTGCTCCGCTGCTCTATCACTTGCTGCTAGTGGCTGACAGAGGCTCCCTCCCAGTGCCATCTATCTTCCCGAATATCACCTCAGATTCACTTCTCCACGCGTCCTACCTTACAGAAAGTGGTCGCTTTTCTGTTCAGAGAATTGCTGCTATTCTTTTCTTCAATCTCCTGTTGAGTTCGTAAGTGTTCAGAATGGTTTGATTCCTATCTAGCTGAATTCCTGGGACCAGACTAAATTTAGGTCTCCAACTCCTCCACCGTCTTGCTCCTCCCCCATAAGCTCTATTTTTAAATGTAAAAATCTGGTCAAGAACACAACTCACCTACCAAGATGGCATAAAATAACTAAGCATGACCTTGCTCAGGAAATTACTAGATGGACAACACTTTGAGCCACCAGGGTTAACTCAGACCATTAAAGAGCTTCCCCTGAAGTTCAGCAAATCTTGGCAACTACTATGGCCCTGGGCTATGAGAAGCAATAGAGAGTGAGTTGAAAATCCAGCCCCTCCATCTACAGGAACTTCAAAGAATTACAGAGCGAAATTTCTCACCTTCAACCAAAGCCTGAACCAATCAGGCATGATTGAGTAAAAGAGCCCAAGCCAGGTAATCCAATAAAAGGAATGCATTACAGGAAACCTGGGCAGCATAGATATTTTAACAATATTTATTGTTCCAATCCATGAGCATGGGATGTTTTTCCATTTCTTTGTGTCTTCCTCAATTTCTTTCATAAATGTTCTGTAGTTTTTCGAGTACAGATCCTTTACCTCGTTGGTTAGGTTCATTCTTAGGTATCTCATGGGTTTTGGTGCAACTGTAAATGGGATTGATTCCTTAGGCAATCTACACATTCAATGTAATCCCTATCAAAATCCCATCAACAATTTTCACAGAGCTGGAACAAATAATCCTAAAATTTGTATGGAATCAGAAAAGACCACGAATAGCCACAGGAATGTCAAAAAATAAAACCAAAGCTGGTGGAATCACAATGCTAGATTTCAAGTTCTATTACAAAACTGAAATCATCAAGACGGTATGGTACTGACACAAAAACAGACACATGGATCAATGGAACAGAATAGAGAACCCAGAAATGGACTCTCAACTCTATGGTGAATAATCTTCGACAAAGCAGGAAAGAATATCCAATAGAAAAAAGAAAATCTCTTCAATAAATGGTGCTGGGAAAATTGGACAGCCACATATAGAAGAATGAACCTGGACCATTTTCTTTCATCATACACAAAGATAAACTCAAAATGGATGAAAGACTTAAATGTGAGACAGGAATCCATCAAAATCCTTGAGGAGAACACAGACAGCAAACTCTTCGACCTCAGCCGCAGCAACTTCTTGCTTGACATGTCTCCAAAGGCAAGGGAAAGGAAAGCAAAAGTGAACTACTGGGACTTCATCAAGATATAAAGCTTCTGCATAGCAAAGGAAACAGTCAACAAAATTAAAAGGCAACGTATGGAATGGGAGAAGATATTTGCAAATGACATATCAGATAAAGGGCTAATATCCAAAATCTATAAAGAACTTATCAAACTCAACACCCAAAAAACAAATAATCCAGTCAAGAAATGGGCAGAAGACATGAACAGACATTTTCCAAAGAAGACATCCAAATGGCCAACAGACACATGAAAAAATACTACATATCACTAGGCATCAGGGAAATACAAACAAAAACCACAATGAGATACCACCACACACCAGTCAGAATGGCTAAAATTAACAAAACAGGAAAGAACAAATGTTGGCAAGGATGCAGAGAAAGGGGAACCCTCTTACACTGTTGTGGGAAGGCAAGCTGGTGCAGCCACTCTGGAAAACAATATGGAGGTTCCTCAAGAAGTTAAAAATAGAGCTACCCTATGACCCAGCAGTTACACTACTAGATATGTACCCCAAAGATACAAATGTAGTGATCCGAAGGAGCACCTGCACCTCAATGTTCATAGCAGCTACGTCCATAATAGCCAAACTGTGGGAAGGGACAAGATGTCCATCGACAGATAAATGGATAAAGAAGATGTGGTATATATATACAATGGAATATTACTCAGCTGTCAAAAAGGATGAATACTTACCACTTACACTGACATGGATGGAACTGGAGGGTAATATGCTGAGCGAAATAAGTAAATCAGAGAAAGACAATTACCATATGGTTTCACTCATACGAGAAATATAAGAAACAGGACAGAGGACTGTAGGGGAAGGGAGGGAAAGCAAAATGGGAAGTCATCTGAGAGGGAGAAAAACCATGAGAGACTCTTAACTATAGGAAACAAACTGAGGGTTGCTGGAGGGGAGATGGGTGAAGAAGTGGGATATTTGGGTGATGGGCATTAAAGGAGGTCATGTGATGTGAGAACTGCGTATTATAGGAACCTGATAAATTACTGAATACTATTTCTGAAACTAATGATGTATATAAGTTGGCTAACTGAATTTAAATTTTTAAAAAAGGAAACCAGTTGCAGAAGTTTTGGGAGAGCTGAAAGGTCAAACAGGTGAAAGTAGGGCAACACAGAAATTAACAATAGCAGGAAGTCTCTCCTGTACCCACGGATAAAGGGCAAAGGCAAGAGGTGGTGATATCCTGGGAGTCAGGGCAATCCAACAAAGTTGGGATCACAAGGAAGGGGCTATCTGGCAAAACCATGAAGGAAATATAGCCACTGCTGGAGATGCTGCCCAAAATAAAAAAGGGAGAAATATCCAGACTTGTCCTTTCTACCTGCCCTTCAATCTCTTGCTAGAATTTACTATTAGCTGAACCTAGCCAGAATCCAGGTAACAAGGGAGCCTCGGAAGTGCAATTTTCAGGGGATTGGCCCCGGCAATAAGAAGAATGGGCAAAGGATGAGAAATGAAACAAACTGCCAACAGGTGGCCTGCACAAAATATCCTCATACCTTCAAAAGGCAAGTCTATCTGAAAGCTATATGACAACCCAGAATTTGTATGGATGTTTCAATACTGCAGTATACTATCGAAGCACAATTATTTTATGGAGAATGAAGCATAAAAACACAGACAACATTCTAGTTTTGCTAACTAATGTAATTTTAAATTTTTTGTTGCAAATGGAAATCAATAATAACAGAAATTTTTTTTCTTTTTTTTTTTTTAAGATTTTATTTATTTATTTGACAGAGAGAGACACAGCAAGAGAGGGAACACAAGCAGGGGCGGTGGGAGAGGGAGAAGCAGGCTTCCCGTGGAGCAGGGAGCCCAACGTGGGACTCGATCCCAGGACCCTGGGATCATGACCTGAGCTGAAAGCAGACGCTTAATGACTGCGCCACCCAGGCACCCCAATAAGAGAAAATTTTTAAATGTTCTAATTGAAAATGTATCATTTGGCTATCACTTGAAAAAGTATTTATGTCTTAGATTTTAACTAATATATATGTATAATCATTCAAGTAGTAACTTAAATCTTCACTGAAAAGAGGAGAGCTATAAACCAACTCAATGAACCATATTTAATCAAGTGATATGTGTCCCCTTTTTTGAAGTTATTTTGCTACTAAAGCATAGAGGGTGTTTTATGTGTACTGGAAGTCCCCTTCAAAACATTGTCTAGATAATTTTAAAAGAGCAGTTGAAAAGATGTGCAAATAAGATTTTATTAAACATACTTCATACTTCTTCACCTGTTGTTTCCGAGGCCCTTAGGTTCAGTAATGTTACTACAGGAAATGTCATCATTCTTAGAGGAAAGTTATTTGGGAATGAAATGTTTTACTTCTTCCTTAAAGAGAAGGCAGACAAAATAAGAAAGAGAAAAATATACATGTAGATACATAACCATATATATGTAGAAATAATTCAGTAAAGAGGTCAGAAATTTAAAAAGCAAATGAAAACCCTGCAATAACAAAAGTTCAGCTTTGTTTCAATTATGAGTCAGAAACAAATAACAGAATTAAATTATTCAACAACAGTTTCATAGCTGCCAGTATCTCTCCAACAGAATTTCTAGACATAGTGAAACACTTTATGTTACATAACCATGCTGTTTTCTCTAAAATGTGCTATTTTTTTTCTCTCTAAAAGAGATAATGGCCTTGTAAGGTGGCACAACTGCCCAGCAAAGCATGAATTACCCAGAGTATCTCTCTCTCTTCAAATCCCTATCTAAATGTACAACCCTTACCTAAGTCCTTATATCAGGGTATGATCCTGGGGGGAACCCAATCTAAGGTTCCTATGTTGTAGGGTTGTTCTAAGGATTGGTAATAACACATATAAATATACCCACAAAAGTGGCTGGCACATTTTAGCACTCTTGAAATGATATTATACATGTGCCAAAATTATTACCTGAAGTTGATAGGCATATATTGTGCTGTCTCTTTTATATATCAACCTTATTTGCATAATAGTTTTGCAATATAAATACTTGTTTTCCTAATTTTACAGATAAGTCAAAGTTAATACATGAAACGAGATCTGTCTGCAACCAAAACCTGTATTTTTGGCATTATACTATACTGCTATTAAAAAAAATTTAGCTAACATAGGCCCTTCCAGATTCATGCACATTGTCACAAATAGATTTAGTTCTCTCTTTGATAGCTGAATAATATTCCTCTGTATATATGTGTGTGTGTGTGTGTGTGCATGGCATGTGTGTCACATTTTCTTTGTCCATTCATATATGGAAGGACATTTTTGTTGTTTCAATATTTTGGTTATTTTGAATAATGCTGCAATAAAATCAATTTCAAACAAACAGGAAATAGAAAGGTGGTTGCCAGAACCTGGGGGGAAGGGGAAATGGGATGATGTAACTGAAAAGGTACAAATTTTCAGTTATATGAATAAGTTCTGAGGATCTAACATACGTACACCATGGTGACTATAGTTATTAATACAGTATAGTATACTTGAAAGTTGATAAAAGTACAGCTTAAGGGTTTTTACCACATAGAAAAGTTAACTATGGTAATTATGTGAGGTGATAGACGTGTTAATTATCTTAATCTTGGCAATTACTCTACACCATATATATATCTGATATATATGTATATATATCAGACCATCACATTGGACACTTTAAATAAATACAATTATATTTGTCAACTTTCCTCAAAAAGTTAAAAAGAAAAAATATATCAACCATTTGGATGTCTAAAAAAAAAAAGAAAAAGTGAGATATTAGGCTAAAACCCAAAATCTCTATTGTATTCATGGCACATTTTCATACTGTGCCAAGAGTAAAGACTATTTTCTTTCAAAGGAAATAAAATATTAATGTTCAAAGATTATACAAATAAATGTGTAAAATTCCACTGCAGAAATTAAAAATAAAAGTTTTAAGTTTTTATTTCCATCATTTTAAAATGGTACATAAACAACTGAACTATATCTTTATTTCACTGACCCTTTTTCATGCCATAGTAATTTAAATATCATATTAAGTCTCTGAGGTCAACTAATTAATTTGTAGTGTAAATTATATTGTTCTTCTCATATTCAATATACACACACTCATATCAATCATAAAACAATACTCATATTGCATATAATGGCCAAACAGTATTTATTTGGATGGCTTATTTTCAAACAAGTAGACAATTTTTTATTTTTCTTATCACAAAACCTATATTATCATATCTTACTATATATCTATATATTCCTATATATCTTATAACTTAATGAGAAATTTTCAACAATATATCTATTATTCATATGTCATAAACTGACCTATAATAAGGTAATATATATATATATAATGGTTAAAAGTATGGCCTTTTGAGCCAGGCAATCCTCAGTTTCAAAGTCAGCTACACCTCTGTCAGTCATGCAATTCAAGGGAGATAACTTTACATCTCTGAGCATTAGTTGCCTCACCTACATAGAGACATATAGTATCTCAGAAGATTTCTGTATTAAATGAGGTAAACTATGTATATCATTTATCATAGTGTCTGATGAGCAATAAATTAATTGGTTTTTATTGGTTTTTCTTCTTAATGTTCTTGTTGCTACTAATGTTAAATTTTTATCTAAATGTAAAAATATTTTATTTATCTTAAAATCTCACTTTATGAAAACCATTTTGTTCACTATCTATCCTCCCTACATTTATTGAGCTCCTTGTTATATGACTGATAGTACACTAGGCACTGGAGAACCAAATAAGAAACCATCCCTCATTTCAAGGTTTCAGTGAAAAGGAAAAAGAAAGAAATATAATAAAGGCTAGCATATAAGAGCCTAAGAGGTAGGTGGAGACAGCCAAACTTGCCTGAGAGGTACTGTTTCTCAGAAGAAGAAATGCTGGACTGAGTCTGAATTAACATTTTACCAGGAAGAGAAAGGGATCTAGGTCACAGAGAAAACAGTATCTACAAACACAAGGAGGTTTGAGAAAAGTTGGTAGATTGGGGGACAGCAAGCAATTATTCATGAGAACTAGAAGAAAGTTAATCTCTCCCTACCTTTCTATTGCTCAAATTACTTCATTCAACAAATAAATACAGTATTAATTAAGAGCTAATTTCATAAGCACTCTGCTTGGTTCTTTGGGAAAACAGGGATTAATCAGATTCAGATTCCGTCCTGAAGCAGGTAAAGTGTAGTAGAAGAGAACAAAGTTTTTAAAACTCATGAAAAGTGTCAGGTATCTATAGAAGGATAAAGTTAGGGTTGTCTTGCTGTTTTTCCAAGGGAAATATTACTTATACAGAGGGAGGTATGGAAAAAACAGACCAGGGATTCATTGGAGAGTTCATATTTGACCAGCAGAACTTATTTCTCATGAGAAAAAACAGATTATCCCCCAGCTCAGGGCCAAGCAATATACAAAGCACTTTACATATTCTACAATTCAGAAAGAAAAAAATACTTATGGGAGCCTATCTTAAGGCAATATACTCCATCCACATGAAAAAACATTTCCCAATCATTGAATCTCTTAACCACCTAACTCTTCTGTAAGTTTGGATGCACCGACAGAATCCTGTTCAACACATCAGGCAGCCACAGTCAGTAGCTCAGAGTTAGCACATAAGAGAATACCCCTGTGACTTTCCTGTTTTAAATAATCTAAAATAAATCCCTGAATTCAAATTAGATCAGATGAAAGCTGCATATGTCAAACAAATTGTTTCAAGTGCCAACTAAATAATGCCCTTTAGCATTATGCCCTCAGTCTACAATAAAGGATGTCACAAAACACACTCCTATAAAATATATTGTTATAAACACCATAGGGATATTATTGAGGATGATATTCATCACATTTCAGTGTCTACTTTAGGAAACCTAATAGGAAGAATTTCTATAAGATCTCAATATTTGGTTTATTTTTATCTTATGGATGTTGTTTTTCTCTTGGCACTGGCTACCAGAAAACTCTCAGGTAAATTTATTACCTACCTATAGCAAATTTATGGGAACTCATAGCATGCATTTTATGTACTCATCCAGCTGAATTTTCTTTTGCTATTTCCTCTTTCTGAGATTTTCTCACTTATTTATTTTTTAAATATTATTATTTGGTATATATTTTGGTAAGATGTTTTAATTTTTTAAACAATGAAATACAATTTTTTTTTTTCTTTAAGACGTAAGGTAGGCATCATTCCCCATTAAACGATGAGGAAACTATGGCTGTTTTCAAGTAAGGATTTAAATTTTAGCCTGACTCCAAAGGGTATCCACTTAAGCACTCTACTATTACTGCAAGGTTTATGCACTACTAGCACAGATACAATTGATATAAACCAATTGTTCATACACTGTTGGACAAATATGCATTATTATTTTGGATATTATGTGGTCAAATGGAGTAATTTCTTCTACTGAGCTTTTCAGTAAAGGATGGAAAAAAATAACTAAGGTTAAGGAAATATGATCTAAGAAAGAAATCCGGATTATTTCAGACTGTAAGTAAACCAAAACAACACATGATCTTTAAAAGAATAATTCCAACCATTATACAGTTGTTTTATTACAAAGAGCCTTCCTCTCTTTATCTGAGGTAAAAAGAATTCAAAAGATATTTTCTAAATACCAAATACATCCCAGACAAGGCAATAACGCAAAATTCAAGAAAAGTAGAAGAAATTGTTCTTAATTATGTGGACAGTGTTCAGGTCTGAATGGAAGAACAATGCTATAGTACTAATTATGAGTTGAATTATGTCCCCCAAAATTCATATCAAAGTCCAAACACCTGGTGGGGGAAGGGAGGGATGGGGTGGCTGGGTGATAGACACTGGGGAGGGTATGTGCTATGGTGAGCGCTGTGAATTGTTTAAGACTGTTGAATCACAAACCTGTACCTCTGAAACAAATAATACATTATATGCTAAAAAAAAAAAGAAGAAGAAGAAGAAGATAGCAGGAAGGGAAAAATGAAGGGGGGGAAATCGGAAGGGGAGACAAATCATGAGAGACTATGGACTCTGAAAAACAAACTGAGGGTTCTAGAGGGGAGGGGGGTAGGGGGATGGATTAGCCTGCTGATGGGTATTAAAGAGGGCACGTACTGAATGGAGCACTGGGTGTTATATGCAAACAATGAATCATGGAACACTACATCAAAAACTAATCATGTAATGTATGGTGATTAACATAACATAATAAAAAAAAAGTCCAAACACCCAATACCTCAGAATGTGACCTCACTAGGAAATAGCGTCTCTACAAAGGTAATCAAGTTAAAATGTGGTCATTAGAGTGGCCCCTGATCCAATATGACTGGCAGCCTCATAAAGAGGGAATATTTAGAGAAAGCCATGCATTCAGGGAGAATGCCAAGTGAAGATGAAGGCAGGGATCAGGGTGATGATTCTACAAACCAAAGAATACCAAAGACTGCTAGCAAATCACCAGAAGCTAGACAAAAGACATGGAATATATTCTTCACAATCCTTAGAAGGAACCAACCCTACTGATGCCTTGATCTCAGATTTCCAGAACTATTAGATAATAAATTTCTGTTGTTTAAGCCACATATTTGCGGTTCTTTGTTATGGCAGCTGAAGCAAACTAAAATAGCATGGAATAAACCAGGAGAAAAATCTTACATAAACAAGTTTTCAATTGTTGATAAACAACCAATGTTCTTAGGGTTCAGAGAAGTGTCACATAACTGACACTGCCATGTCCCTCCAATCAATGACATACACGCATGCACACACACACACATTATGAAAACCAAAAATAATCAACAATTATTTATAAAACAAAATTATGTTTACCTCTCTCATTAAAATTTTCAAAATATTCTGAATATGTACTATGTGCCATTCAGAGTATGAGGTTCGGGGCACAAAAAAGTTAACAAGATCCAATCCCTACTGGATGGGAATTTATAATCAAGTTTCAATCTTCCCATTCAAAATACCCACAGCATTTGATGATTGTGATGCAATATTACTTTTGCTGTGTGGTTTGTGTTCAACTGAATCTGTTCCCTAATCATTTCTTTATACGGAGACCTCTCAGACAAAGATTAAGTTCTGTGAGCATGTCATGCAGAACCAGGTACATGATAAACATTCAATAATTAATGATTTATCATATAGTCAAATTATATCTATTTTATCCCAAAAGAAATAATATCTGAAGTTATTTAATAAAATATAAGGTGCTATATCAATGCTCATTAATATTACCATTAAACCATTAAATAATCACTTATACCAACAAAAACATAGCATTTCCTTTTCAAATATTTCCAAGTTAATTCTTTGAAAATTGGTTTTTCCCTGACAACTTAGTCCATTATGATGAAATATTAAATGGGTTGAATCACACTCATTGAATCAATGGTCAGATGAATTGGGATTTTGAAACAATCTAAGACAAATTCAAAAGCAATGGTCTTCAATACACTCACCGCTTTCAAAGCAAGCATCAAAGATAAGATGTCCTTTCTTGGACTGTCCACAGTATCCAGACGGAAGCACCATATATTTGCTCACATTCCCTCCGATGGCATCATCATTTCCCATATCATTGCCTATTTTTTAAAAAAAGGCTCATGTTTAACAGAAATCAAAATATATTTAAGAATATAAATCCAATAAGATTTTTATTATCAATTTTCCCCCTCCCCTGTCATTTATTGCTTATCAAACAGTAAGAAATGAACTGCATAATGTTGTAGAGTAGAAACAAGATACATTCTGGAATGTAGAAACATAAGGTCTGAAATCTCACCTCTACTAAATATTAATTCTGTGATACAAAGCAATCAACTTAATCCCCTTAAGCCTCAGTTTTTCTCATCCATAATTAAGGAACGGCAAAACCAATCCTTCAAAATTATGTTATGAGAATTAGATATGAAAGTATCTAGCACGACTACTAAAACCCAAAAGATGTTCATTAAATTGCACCAAGTATTTAATAAGTAGTTAATATATTTAAATCCTCAGAAATGTTCATTTAGGGGAGCCTGGGTGGCTCAGTTAAGCATCTGCCTTTGGCTCAGGTCATGATCCCAGAGTCCTGGGATTGAGTGCCGCATCAAGCTTCCTGCTCAGTGGGGAGTCTGCTTGTCCCTAACCCTCCGCCTCTCCCCTCCCAACCCGTGCGTTCTCTCTCTCTCACTCTCTCTTGCATGGGTGCTCTCTCTCTCTTTCTCAAATAAATAAAATCTTAAAAAAAAAAAAGAACTGTTTAGTTAATTATTTTAATTCAAATAAAACAATAATTATATAACTAGCATTATAACTTCCTAATGTTCCACAACCAGAAATAATTTGAGAACTACTGAATTAACATAGACGTTATATTACACTGTTGGTGGGAATGCAAGCTGGAACAGCCACTCTGGAAAATAGTATGGAGATTCCTCAAAGAGTTGAAAATAAAGCTACCCTATGACCCAGCAGTTGCACTACTAGGTATTTACCCCCAAGATACAAATGTAGTGTTCCGAAGGGGCACCTGCACTCCAATGTTCATAGCAGCAAAGTCCACAATAGCCAAACTGTAGAAAGAGCCAAGATGTCCATCAACAGATGAATGGATAAAGAAGATGTGGTATATATATACAATGGAATATTACTCAGCCATCAGAAAGGATGAATACTTATGATTTACATTGACATGGATGGAACTGGAGGGTAATATGCTAAGTGAAATAAGTCAGTCACAGAAAGACAATTATTATATAGTTTCACTCATATGTGGAATATAAGAAACCATGCAGAGGATCATAGGGGAAGGGAGGGAAACTGAATGGGAAGTCATCAGAGAGGGAGAAAAACCATGAGAGACTCCTAACTATAGGAAACAAACTGAGGGTTGCTGGAGGGGAGGTGGGGGGGGATGGGGTTATTGGGTGATGGGTATTAAGGAGGTCACATGATGTGATAAGCATTGAGTGTTATACACAACTGATGAATTACTGAACACTACATCTGAAAGTAATGATGTACTATATGTTGGCTAATTGAATTTAAATTAAAAAAAAAGAAGTTATATTTCTTAATAGGAACTTTAATTTTTTTTTTATTTTAGAAGTTTCACTTCTAGTTGGATGTAGAAAGTTGAAAAAAATCATTGCTTCGACCTTAATAAGATATATCCCAACAAGGAACAAAATCGTAACTTGTAAAAATCTATCAGAAAATAGAAATTGCAGGGCGCCTGGGTGGCTCAGTTGGTTAAGCGACTGCCTTCAGCTCAGGTCATGATCCCAGGGTCCTGGGATCGAGTCCCGCATCGGGCTCCCTGCTCTGCGGGGAGCCTGCTTCTCCTTCTCCCTCTCCCACTCCCCCTGCTTGTGTTCCCTCTCTCGCTGTGTCTCTCTCTGTGAAATAAATAAATAAAATCTTTAAAAAAAAAAAAAAAGAAAATAGAAATTGCAGGGCAACAATAATCTGATACCCAAGGAAAGTCAGACCCCACCAAAAAAGGAGGGAAGCAAGCACTTTATGGCAGAGCACAGGAGAAAGAAATGCTTGGTGCCATACAAGTGAATAAAAAGAATTAAGCTAAAAAATTTTTTTAACTATTAAAAATCAAGTATAGGAAATAGGAGAGTATAGAATCTCTGAGAGTCATAGACACAAAGGGAATTCACACTCACTGGCAGACTCTTCTGTACATGCCTCCATCAGATGTTTAGGAGAAAGATTAGCGGCAGGGCAGAAAAATAAAAAATGCCTTTCATTGTAATGCAGGAATGGAGAAGGGGATGGGCTTCTGTTATAGAAAAGGCATGAAACCCCACCAATATCCTTTTCCCTTATGGAGAAGAAAAAGACCTTAAGCCACTAGGGGATAAATAGCAAGCCTTAAAACCTCAGTGCACAAATAACACTCCAAACAGGAGGAGGAACACCAAAAGAAAATACCCTCTATACCTGGAGGAGGGGAAGAAAAGACTGTCTCACACAAGACCCATTAATGATTCAAGGCAGAGATGAAAAGAGGGAAGATAGATGGGATCACTGAAAAAACTCCACCCCAAGATCACAGCATATAGGACCTTCCTAAGGTTAGGTCCTGGTCTTAGGCTAGACCAAGACAACAGAAATACTCTTGCTCCCTCAATTCTAAAATAGCAAGCACTAAAAAACAACTGTCATCTACTGCTAGAGATGAGACAAAAGCATGGAAATAAACCCTGTCTGTGTCAGGAATACCCAGCAAAGGACAAAAGTTTAGGGTGGATGAATGAGGAAAAACTCTCAATCACTCTACCCCTTTCCCTCAGGAATAAGGTAACCCTAAAGACTCCACCAAACAACTACTAGAACTGATGAATGAATTCAGTGAGGTCACAGGATACAAAATCAATATACAGAAACCTGTTGCGTTTCTATACAATATTTATAAAGTAGCAAAAAAAGAAATTAATAAAACAACCTGAATTCACAATTACACCAAAAATAATAAGATACCTAGAAATAAAATTAACCAAGGAGGTGTAAGACCTGTACTGTGAAAGCTATAAAACACTGATGAAAAAAATTAAAGATGATACAAACAAATGGAAAGATAGTCCATGCTCATGGATTGGAAAAACAACTATCGTTAAAATGCCTATACTACCCAAAGCAATCTACTGATTTAATGCAATCCCTACCAAAATACCAACAACATTTTTCACAGAACTAGAACAAATAATTCTAAAATTTGTGTGAAACCACCAAACACCCTGAACAGCCAAAGCAATCTTGAAAAAGGAAAACAAAACTAGAAGTATCACAATTTCAAGATATACTGCAAAGCTGTAGTAATCAAAACAGTATGGTACTGTCACAAAAAGAGATACATAGATCAAGAGAAGAGAATAAAGAGCCCAGAAATAAATCCATGATTATTTGGTCAATTAATCTTTGACAAAGGAGGCAAGAATATGCAATGGGAAAAAGTCTCTTCAACAAAGGGGGTTAAGAAAACTGGACAGCTATATATAAATGAATAAAATTGGATCACTTTCTTACACCCTACACAAAAATAAACTCAAAATGGACTTAGGACCTAAATGTGAGATCTGGAGCCATAAAAATCCTAGAAGAGAGCACAGGCAACAATTTCTCTGACATCAGCCATAGCAACATTTTTCTAGATATGTCTCCTCAGGCATGAGAAATAAAAGCCAAAACAAACCTTTGGGACTACATCAAAATAAAAAGCTTCTACACAGCAAAGGAAATCATCAACAAAACTAAAAGTGTACTGAATGGGTAAAGATATTGGCAAATAACATATATGATAGAGGGTTAGTATTCAAAATATATAAAGAACTTATAGAACAACACCCAAAAAACAAATAATCCAATTTAAAAATGGGCACAAGACATGGATAGACATTTCTCCAAAGAAGACATAAGATAACCACCAGACACGTGAAAAGATGGCCCAACATCACTCATCACCAGGAAAATGCAAATCAAAACCACAATGAAATATCACCTCATACATGTCAGAATGGTTAAATCAAAAACACAAGAAGCAAGTGTTCACAAAGATATGGAGAAAAAGGAACCATCGTGCACTGTTGGTAAGAATACAAACTGGTATGGCCACTATGGAAAACAGTATGGTAGTTCCTCAAAAATTAAAAATAGAACTACCATATGATCCAGTAATTCCTCTCCTGGGTATTTCCCCAAAGAATACAAAACACTAATTCAAAAAGATATATACACTCCTATATTTACTGCAGCATTATTTACAATAGCCAAATTATGGAAGCAAGCCAAATGTCCCTCAACAAATGAATGGAAAAAGAAGATGTGATATATCTGGAATGGATAAAGAACATGTGATATATAGATATACAGATAAATAGATATATAGCTTTAATAGAATATTACTCAGCCATATAAAGAATGAAATCTTACTGTTTGCAACAACATAAAGTGTATAATGCTAAGCAAAGTAAATCAGAGAAAAACGAATACCGTATGATTTCACTTATATGTGGAATTTCAGAAACAAAACAAATGAATAAAGGAAAAAATAGACAAAAGAACAGACTCTTAAATACAGAGAACAAACTGATGATTACCAGAGGGAGGAAGGTTGGGGGGGGTGGTGGATGAAACAGCTGAAGGGGATTAAGAGTACACTAACATGATGATGAGCACTGAGTAATGTATAGAATTGCTGAATCACTATATTGTATACCTGAAACTAATATAACACTACACATTAATTATACTGGAATTTAATTTTTTAATTTTAAAAATAAATTAATTAATTAAAATGTTTTTTAAAAGTAACTCTAGAAGAATATGAAGCCAGTCATAAACTCAAGATAACCATAGCAACAATGAAACTTAACCTAGCTTAACTCTTGACTAGGTTGACATAAGCCCTCACACAAATGACCAGGAGAAGAGGTTTATCCATTCCCAGTGACAAATAGTATTTTCTATCATTGCCTACTGTTCTACACTAGAAGCCAAGTATACAACACAAAATTGTCAAACATACAAAAAAAAATCAAGAAAAAACAACCTACTGTCTATGAAAAGTAATTAATTGAAGTAGATTCAGAAATGACTAGACACTGGAATTAACAGACAATGAATTAAAATAACTAAGACTGGGGTACCTGGGTGGCTCAGGTGGTTGAATATCCAACCTTTGGTTTCAGCTCAGGTCATAATCTTGGTGTCATGAGATGGAGCGCAGCAAGGGGCTCCGAGCTGAGCATGGAGCCTGCTTGGGAGTCTCTCTCTCTCCCTATGCTCCACCACCCACTAAAATAAGTCAATAAAACTTTTTTAAAAATTAAATAAAATAATTAAGACTAATATGCTGAAGCCTCTGGTGGAAAAGGAGGACAAAATGCATGAAAAAATGGGGAACTTAAGCAGAGAGATGGAAATTACAATAATAAGCCAAAAAGACATACTAAAACTAAAAAATACACTAACAGAGATGAAGAATTTCTTTAATGTACTCATCAGTAAACTTGACACAGATGAGGAAAGAATTAGTGAACTCTAGATCAACAGAAATAAGCTGAACATAAACAGAAAGATAAAAAAAGAAAAAGAAAAAACATGGCATCCAAATTTGTGGAACAATATCAAATGATCTAACATATGTATAACTAAAATTCCAGAAGGAGATGAGAGAGAATGGGGCAGAAGAAATATTTGAAGAGATTAACACTGAAGATTTTCCACAATTAATGAAAAATATCCTGCTACAGATCCAAGAAGCACCAAGCAAAATATTTATTTTTAAAACTTTCTGTATCATATATGAAAATACAAATCACATGCAAAGAACTCAGATAAATATTACAGAATTACAGTGCACTACTCATAACAAACTGTACAAACCAGAAGTCCAGTGGATGACATCTTTAAATTACTGAAAGAAAAACAGCTTTAAAAAAATTAATGCAGGTATTTTGAGGAAAACAAGAGATGAGAGAATTCATTATCAGCACTCTAGTATTATAAGATAAGTTAAAGAAATTTCTTCTGGCCTAAAGAAAATGATAACAGATACAAGCTAAGATCCACACGAAGAAATTAAAGACTCTAGAAATATTATAAATGAAGGTAAATACAAATATTCTTATCTTTAATACTCCAAAAAATAAATGACTATCTAAAGAAAAAATAGTAGCAATGTAATATGACATTATACCACAGGTAGAAGTCAAATAAAGAGCAAGAATAGCACAAAAGATGGGAGGGGGGAATCGGAAGTATGATGTTTTAAGTTTCTTAAACTAAATATAAAGCTGTATAATTTGTTTGAAAGTAGATGAACTATAATAAATTAAAGATGTATACTGAAAAGCCAAACACTAAAAAAAAAGTCATGAATTAGCCAAAAGTGAAGATAAAATGAAATTAAAACAGCCAATCAATCTAAAAGAAGGCAGAAAACAAAGGAGAAAGGGAACAAAGACCAGATGAACCAAACAGACAAAAACTAGCACAATATTATAGTTAATTTATCAATGTTAAATTGTATTTACTGACACTCTTCTTGGAAAGATAATGAAATGGTTTATATGCATTATTCTCCACTTCTCTAAGAATTTTTGTTAGTTCTGTCACTATAATAATTCTGTTGAGATGGTTATCAATGTGAGGAGTGTTCTTAAAGGGAATTCTAGACATTTGTTGATGTGTTTCTTTGTTATCATAATGATGAAAGAACAGTGATGACATTTGGTTGGTGGAGAACAGAAATGCTAGATGTACTGCAAAGTAGAGGAGAGTCCAGTATAACTTTTAAATGTCCTACACAGATACTAATATATGTAAAAATCCTATTTGTAATTCTGTGAGCTTAGAATCTACCTCTGTTATACACATTTTGTTTAGCTTTAATAAATACTGTTTTTTCCAAGAATACAACTAACATATAAACCAAGAAAGGATTATATTTTATTTGTTCATAATTTTACCCAGAAGTATTACTATTTTATTTTATTTTATTTAAGATTCTATTTATTTACTTGACAGAGACAGACACAGCAAGAGAGGAAATACAAGCAGGGGGAGTGGGAGAGGGAAAAGCAGACCTCCCGAGGAGCAGGGAGCCTGATGCGGGACTCGATGCAGGGCTCAATCCCAGGACTCTGGGATCATGACCCGAGCCGAAGGCAGACGCCCAACAACTGAGCCACCCAAGTGCACCGAACTATTACCATTTTAGAAAATCATGTCACCAAAAGCATTGCCACATACTGTATTTGATTCACAAATATAATACTCCTATATCAGTTAATATTAGTAGCAGTTGTGTTTATAGTGATTCTACACACAAATGCAAACATTAGAACTCTATTGTGTTTTCCCAATGCCTAGATATATGCATATCCCTGTTTCACCTTGTGATAAATCCTACTCGCCCTGTAGAACTACATACAATGACATCTCCTCTGGGAAGTCTTACCTGACCCTCCTCAAAGTGATTGTTCCTCTCTGGTCCCACAGCATCTTGTTTATACCTTTCTGATAGCATTATTACCTTTTCATTATTAATTATGTGTGTCTTTTTACCCCTAGTAACTGTGGTTTCTCATCAGAAGAATCTAATGCCTTATCTTTTTATCACTACTTTCTCTACCTCTCCATCTCAAGTATAACACAATTCTTGGCACAAAGACAGTAATCTATAAATATTCACTGAATTACTAAAATACAAATTTAGGAGCTAAATTTGATTTCAATGTTGAATATTAGTTTTGGCATGTCTATTTAGAGCACAGGAAATATGTGATATATTTTAAATTCATCCAAAGAACAGCAAAAAAGAGAAAAGGAAAACCATAAAACAGACTCTTAACTATAGATAACAAACTGAGGGTTGATGGAAAGAAGGTGGGTGGTGGGACAGGTTAAATAGGTGATGAGTATTAAGTATTAAGGACACATATGAAGAGCACTGGGTAATGTATGTAAGTGATGAATCACTAAATTCTATTCCTGAAATGAATATTACACTATATATTAACTGGAATTTAAATAAAACTTGAAATTAAAAAAAAAAGATAGGTTCTGGCATTTCATACAAAGTATGATTCAAGGAGCAGTGGGAAGTGTCAAACTAACAACCCCACTTACCTGAAACACTATTTAGATTTTACCATAAATTTACCAATGAACATCACTGCTAATATTTGAAATGAGATATAGTCACGTACATTGATGTAGGCACTTACTGAATGAACCATGCGGTTCTTCTGGTTTTTGATCCTTGTTAACAAATCCGGACAATAACATGTTGATCTTAAATGAGGGCATAAATGTGTAACATTTTACTTACCTTTTCCAAATTTTTTATTTAAATTAAATTAATTAATATATATTATTAGTTTCAGAGGTAGAGTTCAGTGATTCATCAGTCTTAACATAATACCCAGTGCTCATTACATCACGTGCCCTCCTTAACGTCCATCATCCAGTTACCCCATGCCTGACCCAGCTCCAATCCAGCAACACTCAGTTTGATTCCTATGATTAAGAGTCTCTTATGGTTTGTATTCCTCTGTGATTTTGTCTTGTTTTATTTTTCCCTTCCTTCCTCTATGATCCTGTTTTGTTTCTTAAATTTCACATATGAGTGAGATCATATGATAACTGTCTTTCTCTGAATGACTCTGAATGACTTTGCTTAGCATAATACCCTCTAGTTCCCTCCATGTTATCACAAATGGCAAAATTTCATTTTTCTGATGGCTGAGTAGTATTCCAGTGTATATATACATACCACCTCTTTTTTTTTTTTGGCTTAGTTTTTTTTTATTATTGTTAATCACCATACATTACATCATTAGTTTTTGATGTAGTGTTCCATGATTCATTGTTTGCTTAAAACACCCAGTGAAGTCCATATATCTGTGAAGTGCATTTGGTCCAGTGTATCATTTAAAGTCTTTATTTCCTTGTTGATCTTTTGCTTAGATGATCTATCCATTTCAGTGAGGGGGTGTTAAAGTCCCCCACTATTATTGTGTTGTTGTCGATGTGTTTCTTTGCTTTTGTTATTAATTGGCTTATATAAGTGGCTGCTCCCATGTTAAGGGCATAGATATTTACAATTGTTAGATCTTCTTCTTGGATAGACACTTTAAGTAGTATATAGTGTCCTTCCTCATCTCTTATTACAGTCTTTGGTTTAAAATCTAATTTGTCTGATATAAGGATTGCTACCCCAGCTTTCTTTTGGTGTCCATTACCATGGTAAATGGTTTTCCACCCCCTCACTTTCAAGCTGGGGGTGTTTTTGGGTCTAAAATGAGTCTCTTGCAGACAGCATATCGATCGGTCTTGTTTTTTTATCCAATCTGATAGCCTGTGTCTTTTGATTAGGGCATTTAGCCCATTTACATTCAGGGTAAGTATTGAAAGACAGGAATTTAGTGCCATTATATTGCCTGTAAGGTGACTGTTACTGTATATTGTCTGTGTTCCTTTCTGACCTATGTTACTTTAAGGCTCTCTGTTTGCTTAGAGGACCCCTTTCAAGATTTCTTGTAGGGCTGGTTTTGTGTTTGCAAATTCCTTTAGTTTTTGTTTGTCCTGGAAGCTTTTTATCTCTCCTTCAATTTTCAATGACAGCCTAGCTGGATAGAGTATTCTTGGCTGCATATTTTTCTCATTTAGTGCTCTGAATATACCATGCCAGTCCTTTCTGGCCCGCCAGGTCTCTGTGGATAGGTCTGTTGCCAATCTAATGTTTCTACCATTGTAGGTTACAGATCTCTTCTCCCGAGCTGCTTTGTCTCTGACACTCGTAAGTTTTACTATAAGATGTCGGGGTGTTGACCTATTTTTATTGATTTTGAGGGGAGTTCTCTGTGCCTCCTGGATTTTGATGCCCATTTCCTTCCCCAAATTAGGGAAGTCCTCTGCTATAATTTGCTCCAATATACCTTCTGCTCCTCTCTCTCTTTCATCTTCTTCTGGGATCCCAATTATTCTAATGTTGTTTCATCTTATGGTATCACTTATCTCTCGAATTCTGCCCTCGTGACCCAGTAGTTGTTTATCTCTCTTTTTCTCAGGTTCTTTATTTTCCATCATTTGGTCTTCTATATCACTGTTTCTCTCTTCTGCCTCATTTATCCTAGCAGTTAGAGACTCCATTTTTGATTGCACCTCCTTAATAGCCTTTTTGATTTCGACTTGGTTAGATTTTAGTTCTTTTATTTCTCCAGAGAGGGTTTCTCTAATAATTTCCATGCCTTTTTCACGCCCAGCCAGTATCTTTAAAATCATCATTCTGAACTCAAGTTCCAACATCTTACTAATGTCCGTATTGATTAGGTCCCTGGCAGTCGGTACTGCCTCTTTTCTTTTTTTAAGGTGATTTTTTCCGTCTTGTCTTTTTGTCCAGAGGAGAATAGATGAATGAGAGAAGGAGATGCTAACAGGGTAACAATGTCCCCAGAAAATATACACTAAACAAATCAGAAAAGACCTGAAACCAGGGGAAAAGAAAGGGAAAGAAAGAAAAAAGAAAAAAAAGAAAGAAAAAGATAAAAACGAACAAACAAATACAAAACAAAACAAAACAGAATACGATCAAATATGATCAAGCTGGTGCATAGATCAATGCCACACACTAGATTTTGGGCGTATTTTGGTCTGTTAGAAGAAAGTGCATCACAAAATTTTAATGAAAGAAAAACTTATATATGTACAAAAATAAGGGTTAGTATGATGAAGGGATGGAATATGACTGTAAAGATGAAAATTATAAAAGACTTTATAAGAGGAATTGATAAGAAGTTGGTAGAAAAAAGAAAGAAGAGGATTTAAAAAAAAAAAAAAGGAGAGAATGTGATCAGGCAGGAGACTAGAACTAAGCCATACACTAGAGATTTAGGGTATACTTTGGTCTGTTAGAAGAAACTGTATTCCAAAATTTTAAGGAGAGAATAACTTATATATATATCAAAAATAAGGTTAACTACTATGAAGGGGTAGAATATGACTCTAAAAATGAAAAATAAAAAAGATTTTTTTAAAAAAGGGACTGATCAGGGCGCCTGGGTGGCTCAGTCGTTAAGCGTCTGCCTTCGGCTCAGGTCATGATCCCAGGGTCCTGGGATCGAGTCCCACATTGGGCTCCCTGCTCTGCGGGAAGCCTGCTTCTCCCTCTCCCAATCCCCCTGCTTGTGTTCCTGCTCTCGCTATGTCTCTCTCTGTCAAAAAAATAAATAAAATCTTAAAAAAAAAAAAAAAGGGACTGATAAGATGTTGGCTGAAAAAGAGAAAAAGAAAAATTCAAAAAAAAGAAATTAACTTTGAAAGACTAAAGAATCATGGCAAAAAAGCCATGAATTCTATGTGCTGTATTCCCCTAGAGCTGGAGTTCTGCCATTCTCATTCATCAGTAAACTTGGTCTTGGCGGGCTGTTCTTGCTGATCTTCTGGGGGAAGGGCCTGTTGCCGTGCCATGTCTTTTCCCAGAAGCGGAATTGCCCCACGCTTGCCAGTCCGGCCTAAGTAATCTGCTCGGGTTTGCTCTCAGGCGCTTTTCTTCCCTGCAAGCTTTCCATACAGCTTTGGAGGATGAGAGTGAAAACGGCAGCCTCCCAACCTCCACCCCAGAGGAGCGGAGAACTCAGGGGCCCCACTCTTCAGTGGGCCCCCAGAGAAAAGCAGTCATCACTCCCGTCTCCCTGGTCTCCCGCCGTACTCTGTGCTCACCCAGCCTGTGACCGAGTGTTTCTATCTCTGGCACCCGACCCCGTGTGGAGTCTCCAAACCCAGCAGATCCCTGCAGTGCGCTCCCACGCCGCTCCTCCTGGGGAAGGAAGGGTTGTCTCCCCGGATCTGCCGCTTGTTGGGTCCCCGCTGGAAGAGCAGTGGCCCGACTGTGCCGCAGATCACGGTTTATGGCAACCCCGAGCTGAAAGCCCACTCCTCAGCTCCGTCTTTGCAGCCAGCTTCCCCGCTCCGATCCCTGGGAGCTCTGCTGCACTCAAGCACCCCCAGTCTTTCTGTGACCCTGAGGGTCCTGAGATCACACTGTCCCAGCGAGGGTTCCACCCCCTGCTTAGCCACTAGAGCAAAGTCCCTCAGCAGAGCAGACCTCTAAAAGTTCCGATTTTGTGCTCCGCTGCTCTATCACTTGCCAGAAGCGGCCAACGGGGGCCCCCTCCCCCGCCCTCTATCCTCCCAAATATTGCCTTGGATTCGCTTCTCCACACGTCCTACCTTACAGAAAGTGGTGCTTTTCTGTTCAGAGAGTTGTTGCTATTCTATTGTTCGATCTCCTGTTGAGTTCACAGGTGTTTAGAATGGTTTGATCCCTATCCAGCTGAATTCCTGGGACCAGACGAAATCCAGGTCTCCTACTCCTCTGCCATCTTGCTCCTCCCTCATATCACATCTTCTTTATCCATCCCTCATCAATGGACATCTGGGCTCTTTCCATAGTTTTGCTATTGTGGACATAGCTGCTATAAACATTGGGGTGCAGGTGCCCCTTCGGAACACTACATTTGTATCTTTGGGGTAAATACCTAGCAGTGCAATTCCTGGGTTGTAGGGTAGCTCTATTTTCAACTTTTTGAGGAACCCCCATACTGTTTTCCAGAGTGGCTGTACCAGCTTGCATTCCCACTAACAGTGTAAGAGGGTTACCCTTTCTCCATATCCTCGGCATCATCTCTTATTTCCTGGCTTGTTAATTTTATCCATTCTGACTGGTGTGAGGTAGTATTTCATTGTGGTTTTGATTTGTATTTTCCTGATGCTGAGTGATGTTGAGCATTTCTTCATATGTCTGTTCTTTAAGATATGAAGTCGTTGGACATAGGCAGCTCTATATTATATTAGCAGCATATTCTTAATCAGATAGTTTACTTTCTTTGACATGATTGCTGTTTAATTAATTTATAAAATATGGAGGGAAATTAAAAGATTAAAATAAAAATAAATAAATAAATAGTGCATTTACATTTACAGTTTACTAAAATAAACAGTTGTTTTTCAGACCACAATGCTTTGAAACTTGAACTCAATCCCAAGAGGAAATTTGGAAAGAACTCAAATACATGGAGGTTAAAGAGCATCCTACTAAAGAATGAATAGGTCAACCAGGAAATTAAAGAAGAATTTTTAAAAATTCATGGAAACAAATGAAAATGAAAACACAACTGTTCAAAACCCTTGGGATGCAGCAAACGCAGTCCTGAGAGGGAAGTATACAGCAATACAAGCCTTTCTCAAGAAACAAGAAAGGTCTCAAATACAGAACCTGACCTTACACCTAACAGAGCTGGAGAAAGCAGCAAATGAAGCCTAAAGCCAGCAGGAGAAGAGAATTAATAAAGATTAGGCCAGAAATCAATGAAATAGAAACCAAAAGAACAAGAGAACAGATCAATGAAACCAGGGTTGGTTCTTTAAAAGAATTAAAATAAACAGTTGTGATAATAATGAGACCAAATAGTAAAAGAAAGCAAGATACCACAAAACATGTGGTATACTAACACAAAGACCAAAAAGGGAATAGGGTGAACTATACTACATAATGTTAATGCAATTTATTGGTTTATCATTTGAAGACACAAGACAGGAGATACACTTATTTGCTCTCAGAAAAATCATATTTCAATTACATTCCACATGTATATAAAATGACTAAAATCATTTACAGTATTTACAGTAGCACAAAATAGTCCAAGGTGGCATGGAATAAATGGAATAGTTGTTATAGAATAATAACTTGTAATTTCTTGACTTCTGTTCATTTTATTGTTCAGCCAAATAGCTGTTTTTTCCATATTTTTAAATCCAGACTCTTCATTCTTACTTTAAAAATTTTTTTTTTTTATTTGACAGAGAGAGACACAGCAAGAGAGGGAACACAAGCAGGCGGAGTGCGGGAGGGAGAAGCAGACTTCCCACCGGGCAGGGAGCCCGATGTGGGGCTCGATGCGGGGCTCGATCCCAGTACCCTGGGATCACAACCTGAGCCGAAGGCAGACACATAACAACTGAGCCACCCAGGCACCCCATTCATTCTTATTTTATAATACCCCCACATTTATTTAAGGCAGCATGAGTTAGCAGTAAGAATTTGGATTTTAAAGTAACATACACTTGAGATCGAATCCACCTAAATCAGATACATATGAAATGTAACCTTTGTTAAATAATTTAACCTAACCTCTGAGTCTGCTTCGAGTTTGCTTATGTTGTTCTAAAGTTACAGAAAATATATGTAAATCACCTAGAACACAGAATTTACTCAATAAGTAGTTGGTTATTATTCTTATCATTATTAAGATACATGTATTTGAAAGAAGTGTATTTAACAAAAAGAATAAAAGATTCAAACCTATAAAGTATAAGGGAGGATTCAGAAAGGAAGGGAATAATTTAAATTGAAATCCATAAAGAATGTCTCAGGGAAAGTCTTTTCTTTGAAGTAAACACTGAATACTGTAGCATCTAGTTAAATTACATACTATAAAACACCCTTATTATAGTGTGTAAAATATTTGCCTCCAAACATAGAGCCAGAGTAACACAATGAATTTTCCTCTTTAAGAATGTTAGAGAGAAGGGCGCCTGGGTGGCTCAGTCGTTAAGCGTCTGCCTTCGGCTCAGGTCATGATCCTGGGGTCCCGGGATTGAGTCCCACATCGGGCTCCCTGCTCGGCGGGAGGCCTGCTTCTCCCTCTCCCACTCCCCCTGCTTGTGTTCCTGCTCTCGCTGTCTCTCTCTTGTCAAATAAATAAAATCTTAAAAAAAAAAAAAAGGTTAGAGAGAAAAGAAAAAATAAAAAAATTGAGGTTTAAGGAAAGAATGATCTGATCTTATTAATGTTATTATTATTTATGTGCCTTTGTAAAATACCCCATGGATAACAAATATTTAACAATAAAAATTATGAACATATTTTGTGGAGGGAAAAACAAAGAAAAATGTATATCTATCTAGCATGTACTTAAAGAAATAATACAATAATTATATTATTTTACTCTGATAAATAGGCTACTGAGACATTTAGAAATAGACTTTAGGGCTGCATAGAAGTTTTGCAATTTAAGTGAGTTATGCAGATACTGGATATGGCAAAGGCTAAATCTGTTCCATTTTTACATGGAAAATACTTTACAGTAATCCCCCCTTACCTGAGGAAAATATGTTCTAAAACCCCCAGTGGATGCCTGTATTTACCATGTTTTTTCCTATACATACATAAATAACTATGATAAAACTAAATTTATAAGAGATTAATAATAAACATTAAAAATTATAACAATATACTGCAATAAAAGTTACCATAGATCTTGGCAACCTCAGTGTATGATTTTTTTCCTTTTTAAGTCAAGAACTTTCACCTTCTCACTTAAAGGAAGTTCTTTATAGCTTTTCTCTGGCATATCCAAATTGCCAGCATAATTACTCTTGAAATTTGAGGCCATTATTAAGTAAAATAAAGTTACTTGAACACAAGCGCCATGATGCAGTGAATCTGATAACTGAAACTGCCACTAAATGACCAACAGGCAACCTATACAATGTAAATACACTACAGGGATGATTCACATCCTAGGCAGGTTGGCAAGAGATTTCATCATGCTACTCAGAATGGCACACAATTTAAAGCTTATGAATTGTGTATTTCTGGAATTTTCCATTTTATGTTTTTTAGACCACAGTTGACCACAAATAACTAAAACCATAGAAAGCTAAACCAAGGACAATGGGGAGAATGCTGTACACTAAAGTTACAATCAATTCATATTGGTCAAAAATAAGGAAAACAGTTTATTAATTAAAAACTGATCTTTATATAGAACATGTAATCCACCTCTCAGACCAAAACACCTTCAAAGAGGTAAAAAATTACCCCTGTGAATAAGTGACATGCAGTTAAAGGGATCTGTCAGAAGTTCCATTATAAAGTCATATTTCCAAGGCTTCATAATTTCAGGAAAAAAATTACATGAAAGATGAGACTAAAACCACAAACTCTGAGCTAAAAAAATAAATCTAAAATTCCTACTTGAGGGTGTTTTAGGAAAGAAAATCTATTCATTTGAGGACTTTAACCACCATAAACTAGTAACCATTACAATGATTCTTCCTAGGATTTTATAAAATATTATCACATTTGTTCTCATTACAAATATATAAGATACACTGCAAAAACTTAAAAAAATTTAATAATTTCCTAAATATACATATCCTAATTTTTTCCAGGCACATATATCTATAACACAAATAAGACATCTAGATTTGTTAAGCTACAATCTTACCTAATATGTATTGAAGATCAATTACTATACTCTATCTTTCCAAAGCTAAGGAAAATATATAAGAAAAATAAGTTATAAATCTACCACTCAATAAAATAAGAATATACTAATAATTAATATTAATGTTCTCAAAAAGCTGACCTTCTGGTTAAGACTACATGGAAAATAAAATTTTTAAAATGTTTTATTTCTGTAAAAATAGAAAATTCAGTATCTACAGTATAGTTTGGTGCCACATGGTTTGGAGAAATGTGGGCCTATGGCAGAATTCCTGCTTGGCTTGTTAAATGTATGACCATGAATGAGCCCCAATTCAGCAAGCTATGCTCTTGGATTTCTCTATTTTCATCTAACATCCTTTAAAAAAAAAAAATGGTTGGCCAATTTTTCCTTTACAGGGTAGTTTGCATCCAATTTCCCAACAATTTGCCATAAATTATCTCCCTCCCTTGATCTCACCAAAAATCTACTTACACCCTCTCTATTTTGTATTACAGCAAATTGCATTTGCTTTAATGTCCACTTCCAAACCAGTCACTTAACACTGACCTTCCATTTATGTACTAGTCATAGAGCAGAGAACCATATATTCCTTGATCTATATTAATAGAAACACCTGCATTCACTGCACTAAAAAATGTGATATAAAGCAATTTCAATAAATAATTATTGAATTGAATATTCAATAGAAAAAAAAATTAAAGTATATTCTTTTGGAGGAGGCCCAAGACAGCAGCATAGGAAGCTGCTGAACTCACCTCTTCCCATGGACACATCATTCCCTGCTGAAAATGATCCAAAAACTAGATGAAATGCTGTTCACAACAAAGGAAAAAAGTACTACAATGAGACAGGTAGAAGAGGCAGAGACATATGTCCCAGTAATTCCACTATCCAAAGAATACAAAACACTAATTCAAAAAGATATATGCTCCCCTGTGTTCATTGTAGCATTATTTACAATAGCAAAAATATGGAAGTTGCCCTGTGTCCATCAATGATTGGATGGATAAAGAAGATGTGGTATATATATATACAATGGAATATTACTCAACCCTAAAAATGAATGAAATCTTGTCATTTACAACAACATGGATGGATCTAGAGAGTACAATGCTAAGCAAAATAAGTCAGTCATAGAAAGACAAATACCACATGATTTCACTCATATGTGGAATTTCAGAAACAAAACAAAGGAGGAAAAAAAAGAGACAAACCAAACAACAGACTGTTAAGTATAGAGAACAAACTGATGGTTACCAGAGGGGAGGTGGGCAGGGGGATGGGTAAAATAGGTGAAGAGGATTAAGAGTTCAGTTATCATGATGAGCACTGAGTAGTATATAGAATTGTTGAATCACTGTATTGTACACCTGAAACTGTTAGTTCACTGAAACTAACTGTATACTGTATGTTTACTAGCATTAAAATACAAATAAATAAATCTAAAAAAAGAATGGGATACAGAGTTAGGGGAATAAGAATGTCTAATTATTTAGCAAACCTTGTGGATATCTCTCTTTTTCATCCTATTCTCCACATCTGTTGCTTTTACCTTCATCATCTCTCACCTAGACTACTGCTTCAGCCTCCTGAGCAGATTTTCTATACAGTCTCATCCCTTTCCAATCCATTGTCCATACTACTCCCAGAAGGGTCTTTCTCTTGTATGCACCACATCTTGTAATTTCACTCCTTTTTTTAAATTATGTTATGTTAATCACCACACATTACATCATTAGTTTTTGATGCAGTGTTTCATGATTCATTGTGTGTAACACCCAGTGCTCCATTTAGTACGTGCCCTCTTTAATACCCATCACCAGGCTATCCCATCCCCCCAACCCCTTCCCCTCTAGAACCCTCAGTTTCTTTCTCAGAGTCCATAGTCTCTCATGGTTTGTCTCCCCCACCGATTCCCCCCCTTCATTTCTCCCTTCATACTATCTTCTTTTTTTTTTAACATATAATGTATTATTTGTTTCAGAGGTACAGGTCTGTGATTCAACAGTCTTACACAATTCACTCTTAAGTTCTCTCAATAATTTCAGTTGTTTATGGAATAAAGTACACATTTCTTAATAAACATATAGGGTTTTCCATAGCCTGACTTCTATGTAACTCTCCAGGCTTTTCTCTTACATCTCTGGACCTTTTATTTTAGAGCAACCCATCTTCCAGAATTTCAGCTTCATACCTTGGTTGCCTGGTAGACACCAACTCAAGACTCAGTTTAAGTATTACTTGTAACCTATTCTCTACCTATTCCCTAGGCAAATGTTATGGATTCTTCCTCTACCCTTCCTAAACACAGGCAGTTTAAGTCTCCATTATACAATGTGCATACATCTAGCAAAAAATGTAAAACATTTTATTACACTATATTACTTGTCCACTTCCTCTGCCTACACTCCTTGAAGGATGTCCTATGTCTTACTCATCTCTGGATCTCCAGCACCTAGCACAGTGCCTGATACAGAGTGGATACCCTGTGAATGCTGAGATTAATAAGAACCACCAGAAACCTTTGATAGGCCACAGTTTGGAGAACACTGTGCTAGAAATACTTGAATATTGAATCTGGTAGAAATAGATTAGGAAAACCAGCCAGATGTTGTTTTTAAGGGTTCTGTTTTTAGCATGTAAATTAAAATTTCATTTAGAAGTACAACTCTAATTTGGGAACCAGAATACAGTTGTAGAGCTTGACAAGATTACATATGTAAATTCTCCAAAGGCTGATCTATCATCATGCCTTCCTGAAATAGTGCGATCTGTATGGAAGGAGAATGGTCTCTTGAGTCTGCATGCCAGATTCCTTACTGTTCTAGCCTCCTGCCTACCTCATTCATCTCTGAGCTCTCAGCCCTAAAAGTAGATCGTACCCTGTCCTGCTTCAGATTTTTCAGGGGCAAGATCTTACTGCTTTCAGGATAAAATCTAACCACCTTAGCATGCCTTACAAAGTCTTCCATGGTCTTATTCCTGCCTCTTTTGCGGACTTCCACCTTGTTCCTCCATACATGGTCTTTCTGGAACTTATTTTCTTTTTCTTTTTTTTATTTATTTGACAGAGAGAGACACACCAAGAGAGGGAACACAAGCAGGGGGAGTGGGAGAGAGAGAAGCAGGTTTCCCTCCGAGCAGGGAGCCCGATGTGGGGCTCGATCCCAGGACCCTGGCATCATGACCCGAGCCGAAGGCAGACGCCTAACAACTGAGCCACACAGGCGCCCCTGGAACTTCTTTTCACAATTCTTTACCTGCTAAATTCTTACACATATTTAAAGGTGTTTCAGAAAGCCTTCTGAGAGGAGAGTTTAGATGTTGTTCTCTGTGCTCTATGGAGTGCCTTAGCTTACCTCACATTTATAATATTTATCACTCCCACTAATATCCTTGATGGACAGGAGGTTTTAAGATTTATATTTGTATTACTAGAACCTAGTACAGTGGGTGCATAGTGGTCATATACAGTGCTTTCTTAAATGAATTGACAACTCCATATCCACAGCCCATGAGTCAATTAAAAAAATTGCTCCCATTTGGATGGCATATAAAAATATACTTTTATTTTTTATAGAGCTACCCTATGACCCAGCAATTGCACTCCTGGGTATTTACCCCAAAGATACAGATGTAGTGAAAAGAAGGGCCACATGCACCCCAATGTTCATAGCAGCAACGTCCACAATAGCCAAATTGTGGAAGGTGCCAAGATGCCCTTCAATAGATGAATGGAAAAAGAAGATGTGGTCCATACATACGATGGAATACTATTTAGCCATCAGAAAGAATGAATACCCACCATTTCCATCGACATGGATGGAACTGGAGGGGATTAGGCTAAGTGAAATAAGTCAAGCAGATAAAGACAATTATCATATGGTTTCACTTATTTGTGGAACATAAGGAATAGTATAGAGGACATTAGGAGAAGGAACGGAAAAATGGGGGGAGGGATTGGAGGGAGAGATGAACCATGAGAGACTATGGATTCTGAGAAACAAACAGGGTTTTAGAGGGGAGGGAGGAGGGGGGACTGGTTACCCCGGTGACGTTATTAAGGAGGGCACATACTGCATGGAGCACTGGGTGTTATACGAAAACAATGGATCGTGGATCACCACATCAAAAACCAATGATGTATTGTATGGTGACTAACATAACATAATAAAATTTTTAAAAATAAATAAATAAATAAATAAAATGCAATGGAAAAAAAAACCCATGACATTATGTCTTTCTTTCCATTGTTATATGTTTTTGAATATAGCTGAGAGGCAGCAGGGTACATAGGAAAAGCCCTGATGTAGAAATAAAACTTAGGTTCATATCCCTGTATGCCACTTATTTTACCATCTTATAGAAAGTCATTCCACCTGAATGGGCTTATATTTGTAAAATAAAGGACATTGGTTTAAATGACCACTTAATAACTTCTGCCTATAAAAATCACAATGGCTAATAAAAAATAGATTTGAGTTAAATAGGACTTGCTTGCATCTTGGTTTTATTTAATTGGCTTGGTACATATAATTTGTATAATAAATGTTTGCTCAACAACTGGGGATGGGGAATGGGTCACATAAATAACCACAAACTGCCAAGATCAAATGGAGTGATTCAAATGAATGGGAATTGTTCACATATTGGTTCTAAATGCAAAAGCCAGCAACTGCTAAAGTCAAGAGGTTTTAGAAATTCAAGGAATAAAATGGCAGAGTCCTTCATATTCCCAACACTGTTCCTATTTCTGACATGCAGGATATATCACACTGATGCCTAAAGCCACATTTTGATTCCGAGAGAACAGAGCAGAGCAGATCCAGAAGATGAAACAGAGGACCTGAAAGCTCATGTCAGAATGTGCTTGTGGTCTCCTGGGAAACTCCTCCAATTCAACAGGCTAAGAATATCATTCTATTTCCCAGAGACACTGCTCTGATATACACTATTAGAGGCTTACAGATGCTCTTTAAACACACATGCAAATGGTTAGGTAACCTTCTGCAGAATCTTTGGCTGTAGTACAAACGTAAAGAAACCTTAGATCATGAATATTTTGTAAAAAAGAGTTGCTGCTGAGACACCTGGGTGTCTCAGTCAGTTAAGTGTCTACCTTGGGCTCAGGTTATAATCCTGGAGTTCTGGGATCCAGCCCCACATTGGGCTCCCTGCTCAGCAGGGAGTTTGCTTCTCCCTCTGCGCTCCCCCCTCCCAGCTTCTGTTCTCTCTCTCACTCACTCACTCTCTCTCTCAAATAAATAAAATCTTAAAAAAAAAAGAGTTGCTGCTTTTCTAGCTACCATTTATGTGATGTACTGTAACACAGCAGTACAGAAACACAACTTCCTACTTTCACCACTTTATAACTGTGTGACCTTTGGAAAGTTACTTAAGCTCTTTTAGTTCCAATTTCTGCCAATTATATAATAGGGATTAATACTCCCTATCTCATAGATTTTTGTAAGAATTAAATGAATAACAGATGAAATACCCAGACCAGATACTGGCAAAAAATTGTATATATTTGGTGTTCAAGAAATAGTCTTAAAATAATTATAATTGTGTTCACCATATATAATTTATTGAGCACTAAATAGAATTAGATAAATCAGAGAAAAAGATCTTTGTGAAAAAGCTGAAGTATGTAGGTTGCACACAGGGCAATAGTAAGAAACAGAAACAGAGAGATATGATAGCATCTGATCAGAATGTCACGAAAAGTTTTAATTCCATATGGGGTCTGATTAGCAGTCTCAACCACCAAGTACATTCCGGAATGTGAGGAAATAGTCATTTCACTACTGACCTTTCAGTCTATAGAGTTATACTGTCCTTTTTAGAGGTCAGAAAGTATTAAGAGAAGAAATGCAAGAAATTCCCTGTAAGTACCAGCTGCTCTGATAAATGCTAAAGATGCAATGGTAAATAGACACTGTTCCCATCCACAAAGATTCTACAGTTGTAATGTGAGAGATCTGATTTGACCTCCTCCCTGAAAATAGTCTCTTTCCTTGGACCCCTTTTCCCATCAGCCTCTTGAGTCGACCTTTTTAGTCCTTCCTTATTGACTTCGTTTGTTCCTCCTCCACTGCCATCTGGGCCTTAAATATTGGGTACTTCAGACCCTTTTTCTCTTCTGTAAAGTCTCTCAAGTTTACTCTGGATTATGACCAAGCACAGGTATAATCCACACTCAAATTGGCAAGGGTCAACAAGATTCTGGGTAACTAACACACTGTAGGCAATATTCAGCAATATCTTCAGCAACAAGAATCATAGCATATCATATATACAACATACTAGGCTAACATATGGAGTAAAAGACTATTTGGGAACGAGTAGAGCAGAGAAGGCTTGAACACAGGACCACATACAGACAGTGCCTTTCCTTCCTCAAGTTCCTAAATACTTAGAACTGAAAGAGAAAGGAAAAAACCAACATTTTTTAGTGGCTATTTATGCCAACCACTGTGTAAAGACTTTTATACTTTATTTCACTTAATCCTCACAACAATCCTATTATTCCCATTTTACAAATGGGAAATTTGAGACTTAAATAACTAGGCAAACATCACATAGCTATTAAATTTAACTCAGATCTGATTTCAAAGGCTCCTGCTCTTTCCACTAAACCTTATTAATTTCATTCATATGGAGTTCTTTTTCTGTGCCTTAGGAAAATATAAATTGAACTTACTCCATAAACTTGTCCCTAAAAACACAGTCATAGAATGTTAGGGCTAAAAATGCCTGAGAGCTTATTTAGCCACCCAATACATTCTACAGTGTTATAGGTGATTAAATTGGGCCACAGGTAAGTTAAGGGACATATCTAAACTCAAAAAACATCTTAGATCTCTCCCAGTGAATATGAATTTCTAACATTGGGGCAGCGTCATGTATAGAGACATTTGATATGGTTACTTCACAAATCTTTATAATTCAACCTCAGTACAAAAATAACATATCAATTGAGAAAAATAATCTCTCCTCTCTGCCCACAATCCCTTCATCTTAAATGTTTCATCAAAATGGAAGCCAATTACAGAGACTCTTTCGTATGAAATGAGCTCTTTCAGGATTAGTTGGAAACTTCTAATGCCATTTGTTCACAATACAGGCTGCCTTCAATGGTAACTGCAGCAGTTGTCAAAATAAATGGCCACATCCATGTGCAGCATACTAAAATCATATGTTCTATTTTTCAAAGTTGCGAAGATTTTCAAGAAAGTTGCATTTTTATAGAAAGAGCTAATCTCTTATATAGAAGGTAAATAATCAGCCTACTTCCAGCTGTGAAAAAGCTTGAGTTTCTACCAAGTAAACTGCCAAAGGCTATTCTCATGCCACATTAGGCAGAAGACAAGCATGGCTGCAATACTCCAAGTTAGCAACAGAGACACTAAAGAGATGATGAAATTAGCAGCTGGGGGGTTGGCCTTTGGAGAATTAGATTTCTAGAGACAACAGTGCCTATGAGAGATTTTTCTCTGCTAAACAAAACATAGGTTTAGCAACCAAATATTCTTTGATTTTGAAAACATTTTTAACTGAATCTATTATAATAACTAGACAAAAAGAAATTTATTTTCAAGCAAAGCATCATATTATAATTTTTCTTAAAATATATATAGTTGTGCCTATCAGTTATGTTTGTAATTCAAAATTTTAGTAAATAAACAAATGGTAGAACAGAGGCAAAGTTTATAAATATGCTTAAATCTTTAAGAATTACAGGCTTCCCTTTGCCTGAAAACAAATTTCTATGTATCCTTTGGAATTACCTTGTTTCAGAAAACTTCCCTACCTCCTCTATCTCATCTAATAATTATATACATATTCCTTTTCTGTACTTCCACAGCATCTTATACATGCTTTTATAATCATAATTACTACACTATATATATATATATATAATCACAGGTAAATGTGTCTATCTCCCCTGATTATAAGTTGGGAACATATCTTCATCAACTTTGTAACTATAGTGACAAGCATAATACTTCATATAAAATAGATGCTTAATATCTATTAAATGAATGATTAAATTGCTTTCTAATATTTATCAGACCCTGTTATGGGATATCTCCAGGTGACTGCCCAAAAGCTTAGCTTGTAATGGCCATGCAACAATATTTCCTTCTCATTAGACTATGGTATACTAATATTATAATCATTATTGCTCAGTAAAATAACTGAATGATTTTAGTGAGAGAAATAAAAACTATAGCAAAATTTCAGGTTGAAATTACTTTGTTTAGGAATCCTGTTTGCTTCTCGAATATTTCTTTAATCTTTTAGAAACAAGCTTGTAATTTGTTTAACGTCTAATGGAATTTAGTGCGGAAGAGGTCCTTTGGGACCTTAACATGGCTTGACTAAACCACAGGGAGATTGTAAGTAGATTTCATCACCAGTCTATAACCTCTGCCCTGAGATGAAGATAAAAAGCCCTTTCCCTCAAACAGTCATATGATTATCCCCATGATGGCCTGGCCTAAGCTGCAAACAAAACCATTCTATGTTGACACCCAACATGCAGCAAGTCAAACTATGACCTGGGTCCAGGACGGTTTAGACTATGAAAGAAAGTCAGCCAGCACCAGAAAGCTATAAACAGAACAGATAATATCTAAATATTTGGGGGCACTGAATTTTATTAGAAATAAAAGGATGTAAGAATCCCTTCTTGTCTTTATCTCTTGGCTAGACATTGTCATTAAAAGAATTAAAGTATAGGGGCGCCTGGATGGCTCAGTCGTTAAGCGTCTGCCTTCGGCTCAGGTCATGATCCCAGGGTCCTGGGATCAAGCCCCACATAGGGCTCCCTGCTCGGCGGGAAGCCTGCTTCTCCATCTCCCACTCCCCCTGCTTGTGTTCCCTTTCTCGCTGTGTCTCTCTCTGTCAAATAAATAAATAAAATCTTAAAATAAATAAAATAAAAGAATTAAAGTATAATCTGGCCCAAATAAGGGAGGCATCCCTAATTCCAACAAATCCTAAAACTGACCCACAGGTAGATACTATCTGGGTTAGGGAACACATTACACTATGATTATGAGAATTATTAATATGGCTACTAATTGAGCATGCTCTCAAAAAGAAATTGATTGCAGATGCAGAACTGGATATATTAAAATAAAAATAAACATCACTTATTTATTGAGCCTTCACATAGTTAAGAGAATATAGCTATAAAATAGACCTGTGGCCTAATTCCAACTCTCTTCCCTTAATATGAGTATGACTTTGAGTTTGCTTTTAGAATCCTATCTAATAGAATTTTGTGAGAATTAAATAAGATAATGTCTATAAAATATTAAGCAGAGTATGCAGCGATTGTCGCTATTATTTTGAATCTCAACAGGATTTACTGATTTTAAAATAAGGGGAAACAGGAGTATATATATGTGTGTGTATGTGTATAACTTGATCTATAACCAGGCAACAGGATTGTTATGTGCAAAAAGTTTTCTTCACAACTTTTGGAAAGGAATACTTATTGCAGTTATTGTACTTACAAACATCTTTGCATATATATATGCAATCATTTATACATGCATAAATTAATAGACATATAAACACAAATAAGTAAAGCTAAAAGTCACTATACCAGGAGGAGTCTTAGAGATAATGTTTTCTTCTCTTCCCTCAATTTACATTAAAAAAAACAAGGTCCATCATCATAATGACTAATTTATATTTTCATGATTATAATTTTACCCAAAGTTAAGCAGCTTATTCAATGTCAGAGATATTGATTTAACCACCCATCACTAAATCCATTTCTCTTACCTACTAATCCTAGCCAATGTTTATAACAACCCTTTATTAGCTAACAACCAATACATGCAAAAATCCCATAGTTATATAAAGTATATCTCAAATGCTAAACATTTTTGTTGTCAAGATACGGTAAGGATTAAGTAAAAAATATAGCTAGCCCATTTCCAACATTAAGATGTGTGTGTGTATGTGTGTGAACTGTATATGCCAGTGGACATGGGTAAAGAGAGAAAACACTACCTTCTGCCCCTTCTGCCCTTCAAACTGATAGAGATTAGCCTCCAATTTCCTTCAGCAGCACATAAAAGCTTGGGACACAGGCAATGGCAAAGAGAACCCGCAAGGAACTATACCAAAATATATATATAAATTCTTGTCTTAGAACTTATTCATATCCACATTTTCTTACAAGGTGAGCAAAAATGTCATCTTTAAATATAAGGCTCAGGATATTATACACTTTTCTACTTAAGCCAACAGCTATAAAGTTTCTAGTGCTTTTTCATGTGAACAACTATCAAAATTATTTTAACAAGGACCTTTCTGCCCATACTGAAGTTTTTCTGAGGAGTAGCAAAACAACCACTAATAATAATATAATAATAATAATAATAATGGTTCTTTGTTGAATTCTAAACAAATACTTGACCAAACATGTAGGAGGCTTCAATTCATTTGACTTGAGTGCCTAATTGGTATAAAGCTGCACAATAGGTGCTATAAAGAACAAAAGCAGGGCGCCTGGGTGGCTCAGTCGTTAAGCGTCTGCCTTCGGCTCAGGTCATGATCCCAGGGTCCTGGGATCGAGTCCCACATTGGGCTCCCTGCTCAGCAGGGGGCCTGCTTCTCGCTCTCCCACTCCCCCTGCTTGTGTTCCTGCTCTCGCTATCTCTCTCTCTGTCAAATAAATAAATAAAATCTTTAAAAAAAAAAAAAAAAAGAACAAAAGCAGTATCTTCAGCTCTCAAGTTCTTTTTAATCTAATCTTTAAAGCCCACCCCTCAACTCCCCAGCAACCATGTATGACTTACATTTTTAATCACGAAGAAACACTAATTCTACCAATCTTTATTCCAAAAAAAATATAACCTTATTTGTAGGAAAATACTGCAGGTATTCCCCAGTTGTTCATTTATATTTCATCACTCAATTAACATGTACCAAGAGCTGGTGCCAAACACTATGCTTTCATATATATTATTTCCTTTAAATCCCACAAAATGCCCTCAGATAGGAATCATTATCCTCATTTACAAACTGATTATACTGAGAATTAGAGAATTAAGTAACTTGTCAAATGTAATTTACCTAGTAAATAGGTTAAAAATAATAAACTTTGTTAAGAAAGTGTCTTAAACTGGACAATAATAGTTTATTATGCAATATCAATTAATAGTTAATATTACATGAATGAATTTAAAAGTTTATACTTTTTATCTTATTACTAATCACTGAATTTTATCAATGACAATCACTGCATATGTATGTATGTATACATATATATATACATGTATGTATACATATATATACATATATGAATATATATATATATATATACACACACACACAGAAATACATGTGTATATGTTATCCTAACCAAAAGTCAGAGGGCATGCTGGTTAGATGCACAAAAGAAGAAGATGGCCTGGGTTCAAATCCTAGGTATGCCACTACCAGTTATTTGACCTTGGACAAGATACTTAACAATGCTGTGCTTCAATTTGCCCATCTGTAAAGTAGTGATAATAATAGCACCTACTTCTTATGATCTTTATGAAGAATAAGCGAGTCAATATCTGTAATTTAAAAGTGTCTGACATATAGTAAGTCTTAAATAAATGCTTGCTAATAATACATATATAAACATATACATATACATTGCTATTTTAATGGGGTGGTCAGGAAAGCCTTCAATGAAAGGAGTTTTGACCGAAAACCTAAAGAAGATAAGGGAGTGTGAGCCATACAGATAACTGAAGAAAATGTGTCCCAAGAAGAAAGAATAGCAAAGGAAAAGGTCCTGAGGTACGAGTGTCTTCAACATGTTCAAAAAAGGCAGATCAGTATGGCTTGAACAGAGTGAACAACAGGAATATATAGGTAACATTGGAGGAGGTAGGGGATGTAGAGCCTTAAAAGACTAGTATAAGGACTTCAGGTTTATTCTAAGTCAGATGGGAAGCCATCAGAAGGTTTTGAACTGACATTTTTTTTTTTTTAAGATTTTATTTATTTATTTGACAGAGAGAGACACAGCGAGAGAGGGAACACAAGCAGGGGAGTGGGAGAGGGAGAAGCAGGCTCCCCGCAGAGCAGGGAGCCCGATGCGGGACTCGATCCCAGGACCCTGGGATCATGACCTGAGCTGAAGGCAGTCGCTTAACCAACTGAGCCACCCAGGCGCCCTGAACTGACATATTTTTAAAAGACCACTCTAGATACTGTCTGTAAAATTACTGAAGGAGTATGTAAGTAGTAGTAAGAACAACTAACAATCAAGGTTTACATTTCTTAATGAATCTGACATGGGTTGTGAGAGAGAGTTAGGAAAGACTTCAAGGTTTCTGGCCTGAGTAGCATGAAGAGCTTTTATTTACTGAGAAACAGGTTTGAAGGGGTAGAAAATCAAGAATTTATTTCTGGGTGTGTAAGTTTGGTATGCCCACTGGATATCCAAATGGATAAATTGAGTAGGTAAGTATATACACAAGTGTGGAATTCAGGAGAGAAGTTGAGACTTGAGGTATAAATGTGGGAGTCATCAGTATTTAGATGATGCCTAAAGCAACTAAACTGAATGAGATGACTTACAGAAACAGTAGATAGGAAAGATTTCCAAGGACTAAATCCCATGATACTTCACACGTCTTTTTAAAGAGCTTGAAAACGAGGAGGCACCAAGAAAAAAGAAACCAAAAAAGAATAACCAATAAGTTAGATGAGTCAAAAGGAAATTATATACCAGAAGTCAAGTGATGAAATGTTTCAAAAGTAGAAGACATAATCAACTGTGTCAAATGCTGCCAACTTCAAGTAAGATGAAGAGTGAGAAAAACTGACCATTGCACTGGTAAAAGGGAAGTCACTGATGAAGCTGAGTAGAGTTTCAATGAAGTAGTAGGGGTAAAAGCTTGACTACGTAAAGAGAGAATAAGAGGACAAGTAGAAATATCATATACAGATAATTTTGAGGAGTTTTTGCTGTATAGAAGAACAGAGAAATAAGGAAAAAGGTAGAAAATCGTGTGTGATCAAGAGATGACAAATAGTTTAATCCAATATTGCAAGCTTCAAAGCTAATTTTTATGGGGAGGAGTTTAGAAAATTATCTGGAAGTGGCAATGAGATAAATGAAAGATGAGGAAAAGAAAACCAACTTTTTGAAGGCAGGGGAAATTGTTCTCAAAGAAGATCTACGTTTCAATTATAATACACCAGGGGAAAGGATGTTCAGAGAGGACACTGACATTATACATTTTGCTGATAAGTGTTCTTAACTCCCAGAGGACACAGTAGAGAAGTATGGGGAGTTACAGAGAAGTGACAGAATGGCAGGGTGGCAATGGGGAGGTATTGTATGGAGCCATAAAGAAATCAGAGTTTGGGTTATAAAGGATGACCTGGATGAAGGATGTTCACTATTTTAGTAATATTTTGCAATATACGTGTGTATCAAATCATCATGTTCTATAACTTAAATTTATACAATGCTATATGTCAATTATATATCAATAAACTCAAGGAAAAAAGGTGTGGTTCTATAACACACATATACACATACACAAGAATAACCTGGAGTCAGTCAAAGGTCTTTTGTGACTGAACTAAATGGAAAACTAAAGAATATGTCCTTTCTATGACTGTTGAGAGGACAAAGGAGTGGAAATCTTGAGAGAAATACACAGCTCTCGGATCCCCTCTTAGCCCCTGAGAAAGGGAGATGAAAACCAGGCAAGTTCCAAATCATATATTAGTCATTATCCCAACATAGTTCTATGGATACAGGTATTCACATGAAATACAAATAATGCTTAAACATATATTGTGAATCTGTTGGGAATGGATCAAATGCCCACCACCACTTTTACATCACCTCATTTCTCTTCTACATTCCAGGTAAGCATTAGTATCTCAAAAAATAAACACTTAAATGGTTCAGTGGAAACTACTCTGTTCTTAGAATCAAAAAACTTGAAACAGACTTCTAGTGTTGCCATTTACTATTATATGACATTATGCCAAATCACTTAAAACACAGGTTTTAATTCTGTGAAATGAGAATAATAATACCAACTTCAAAGGGATTCTACTGAAATGAATAAATGAGTTCAATTTGTAGAGGGCATTCAAGAGAACTAGGGTGATATAAAAGTGTGGCTGGGAATCGATCCATCTACAACAGGTTGACAATATAAGGTTTAAGCCAAATAAGAAATTCATAAGATGGTTAACTCTAACACAAATTCTGCCACTTAAGATTAATTCGATAATTCTATAAAGAAACTAAAAATAGTATGCAAGTAAACTCCCTAAATATAACCAGGTTTTAGGTCTTTTGAAAGGATATTATATTGATAGAAGGAGTAAGATCTTAAAAATATATACCATATTTAATCAAATATTTTACTTTCTATTTGAAATAATAAGGACTAAATGAAAAATCCAATTAAAGCTACTACTAAGATGCCTGTTATATATTAGATACTTTTTAATCATTCAACAACTATTTATGCAAGACATAAATGCTAGGGTTTAGAATGAAAACAAAATTAATAAGACACCTACTCTCATGGAATTTACATCTGGTGGTGGGAGACAAATAATTAATAGAGAATATATGATAAATATAGATAGATAAATATAATCCAGTAAAGAAATATTCAAACTCACAAGAATCAAATACTAGTGAATAATGTAAGAAAGTATCTAGGTAGTCTAGGAAGATTTCTCTGAAGAGAAATGAATGAAATGTAATAATGACAGGATCTAATATTTCATAGCACTTACCACTGCCAACAATTATTCAAACCTAATTTATGCTAACACATCTGATCTTCACAACAACCCCATGAGGTGAATAATATGATTATCTCAATTTTATCAGAACCTGGAGAACAGAGAGAGTAAGTAATTTGTTCTAGTATCATAGGAAGTACAGAAGCTAGAATGTGAACCTCAATAACCTGAATCTCATAACATATGTTACAGACCATTATGCTACACTAAAAGGTTACTGATTAAATAACTGAAAGCTGACTACCTAGGATCAGCCAGTTTAAGTAAAAATGGACTTGAATGCCCTAAATTCACTAAATGCAATGTAATTAGAGAAAACAAATAAAAATTTCATATTCATAAATAAAAACTTCAAATATCAACTCAGAATAAATAACCAGGATAATTTATTCACTAAGGAAAAACTTCCATCAAGTTAAAAGGAATAAATTACTAGCACAAAAATGAATAGATGTTAACTCTCCCAAAGACATAATAAAAAAATGACTGATTCAGTCATAAATATTTATTTAGGACTTAGTAGACAGCAGACATACTGGTCACAATATAAATGTATAAGTAATATCTAAATTTTATAGTGCTTGATACATGCCAGGCAACATTCTAGTAGCTTAACATATATTGTCTCATTTAATCCTCATGACTCTCCCTGCAATGAGGTATTTGCTATTATTATTTCAATTTTAATAAAAGAAATATAGAAACTGAGAATACTGTCTTCAAGATGGTAGTGCTGGACTTTTGCTTCTAACTAAGATGAAGTAACAGTGTTCAGATTAAACTCTTATCTGAAACAACTAAAAATAAACTAAAGAAAGAAAGAAAGGAAGAAAAAAGGAAAAAAGGGAAGAAATAAAAGGAAAGGAAAGAAGAAAAGAAAAGAAAGGAAATAATTGCTCTCAAGACAATGGACATCAGAAAAAGAAAGATCAGGCTCCCAGGGAGATGGGAAACAAACAAGGTAAACCCTATAATTACTCCATATTATTATAGGGAGAAAGAGTACAGGCTTCAGGTCAAAGAGAGAGAATCCAGGTGGAACTTGGAAGTAACTCTGACATTAAGAGACTAAGCTGGGAATACACAAAGGCCAAGGCAATTAGAGTTCACAGAGTGTAGTACCAAAGAGGAGAAAGTTGCATAGCAAAAACCTAACATTTGCAAAGTATCCCCTGCAAGTCTTCAGCAGAGTACAGCTAGCATATATATAAAAGGAAATTTCTTAAGGCTGGGTAAAGAAATACCTGAAAGGATTAGAGAGAAAAATCGTCAGAAATATAGGGCCAAGAATAGTGCCAGGTCACCTCAAGCAGAATGAAAAACCTCACACTTTATAGGACATCAGATACTCAAAAATATTTTACCTCAATAGACTAAACACTAATCTGATCCCAACTAAAAAACCTTAAAAGCAAGATCTGAAGACATTACACTGTGTCTAAGTTATTTAGTTGTGTCCCAGAATAAACCTCAAGAATATCTATAGAAAATCAATGAAGAAAAAGCATTTGACAAAATTCAACAACCATTCATGATAAAACTCTCAACAAACTCAGTGTAAAGGGAATGTACTCCAGCACAACATGGCCAAATATAACAAGCCCACAGCTAGCATCATCCTAAATAATGAAAACCTGAAAGCCTATCTCTAATACCAAGAACAAAACAAGAATGCCCACTCTTGCCACTTATATTCAACATAGTACTGAAAGTCCTAGACACAGCACCTAGGCAAAGAAAAGAAATAAAAGGCATCCAAAATGGAAAAGAAGAAAAACTCTCTATTTGCAGATGATATTATATTATATAAAGAAAACACTAAAGGCTCCACAAAAAAAAGTTAAAACTAATAAAACAATTCAACTAAGTTGCAAGATACAAAATAAATATACAATCACAAAGAGAAATTAAGAAGACAATCCAACTCACAATTGCATCAAGAAGAATAAAATACCTAGGAACAGGATTCCAGGAAAGATGGCAGAGTAGGAGGATCCTAAGCTCACCTTGTCCCACAAATATAATTAGATAAAACCCACATCAGTGTAAATAAACCAGAAAACAACTGGAATGCAGGCAGAATAGATTCTCCACAGCTAATTGTAAAAAAGAGGCCGCATCTAAGAAGGTAGGAAGGGTGGAGATATGGCTGGGAGCCAAAGGGACACATGGTACTCAACAGGCACAGAAAAGAGAAGTTCCCCACACCAGGCAACCCAGGCACAAGAGACCCACACGGAAAAGATGAATCCCCATAACATTTGGCATAGAAAACCAGAGGAGCCTAACAATCAGTTTAACACATGGAATTTTAAAAATCAGCTGGCTAGGATCTGGGAGAGCCAAAAAGTAAGAGTCCCCACCATTAAAGAGAGAGCAAAACAAACAGCCCTGAGATACAGCATAGAAGCAGCAGTTTGAAAAATGCCTGGGATATACACACAAAAAAATTTATTTACAAATCTCAGAGCTTGTGCTGGAGGGGCAGGGATCTTTGGGAGAACTTTCCAAGAACAAAAAATTTGCAGGAGCCATTTCTCTCCCTCGGCCCCCATCCCAGATACATGAACAATAATGGAAACCAGTGCAGTGCCTACACTCTCCACCTAGCGTGCTAACAGCATGCCCTGCCCCCAAACACTTCTACAAATCCGCTCCCTCCAACACAGAAGACCTTAGCAGGAGTTTTCCCAGAAAGCTGGAGATACCCTCCTGCAGCAGACCAGATAAGAACTTGCTGGTACAATGTATCCCTCCCCCACGTTCACCTACAGACATGCACCCTGCAAAAGCCTTGGCCAAAGTGCATCCAAATCAGTGCCACAACCCTGGAAGTGTGCAAACAACCCCAAAAGGACCCAAGAGCACTCCAAAGTGACTCCTGCCTGGTGAGAGAGGAAGATAAACACATACATTAGAAAACTGCAACCTTAGCAGGGGGCTGGGAGACAAAACTGGTCTGACTACAGGCCCCGCCCACCAATGAAAGCTTCTCAGGGGACAACACAGGGAAAGCACTCACCAGTACATTGCTACTGCATCTATGGCAAATAACTGGTCTGACTCAACTCAAGCCCAAGGCAGCCCCAGATTGACCCACTAACAACACAGAGACCAAACACTACCCAAAATAGGCAAAGAGAGTCATTGCAAACAACTGAACCAAAGGCAAACTTGGCTCAGCCACAATAGCAGGGCACTCAAGGAAGACGTAGGAGACATCCCTTTTGTAAAAAAGAAGAACAGAGCATGTTGTACTGCTGAACACTACAGGACCTCATCTTTATAAGGCCACTACTTTCAAGAGCAGGAGGCATGGCTGACTTTTCAAACACATAGAAACGGACACAGAGAGTTAGGCAAAATGAGGATGCACAGGAATATGTTCCAAATGATACAACAGGACAAGATCACAGCAAGACACCTAAACAAAACAAAGATACTTAATATGCCTAATAGAGATTTTAAACACATGGTCATAAATATACCCACTGGACTTGAGAAAAGACTGTAGGACCTCAGTGAAACACTCAAAAAAGAGATAGGAAACATAAATAAGAACCAATTAGAGATGAGGAATGCAATAACTGAAATTAAAAATAAACTAGATTGAATGAAAAGCAAGCAGACTAGAGGAAGCAGAACAGATCAGTGACCTAGGGGATAGGGTAATGGAAAGCAGTCAAGCTCAACAGGAGGGAGAAAAAAATAATAAATGAAAATAGATAAAGGGAACTCAGCGGCACCACTAAGAAAAATAACATTTGCTTTATATGGATCCCACAAGGAAAAGAGAGAGAAAGGGAGCAGAATATTTATTTGAAGAAATAATAGCTGAAAACTTCCCAAATCTGGGGAAGGAAACAGAAACCCAGACCTAGGAGGAACAGAGGGCCACCAACAAATCAACCCAAGGAGGTCCACACAAACAAACATAGCAATTAAAATGGAAAAAGTAATGATAAAGAGAGAATTCTAAAGGTATCAAGAAAAAAGAAAACAGATACATACAAGGGAAACTCCATAAGGCTATCAGTGGATTTTTCAGAAGAAACTTCATGGGCCAAAAAGGAGTGACATGATATATTCAAAGTGCAGAAATAAAACAATCTGTAACTTACTGTAACTTACTGTATCCAGCAAGGATATCATTTCAAACAGAAGGAGAGAGAGAGTTTCCCAGACAAAAAAAAAATGTTGAGAATTCATCACCACAAACCAAAACTACAGTAAATGTTAAAGAGGACTCTTTGAGAGGAAAGGGAAGTCTAAAAGTAGGAGTAAGGAAAGTAGGAAGCAAACGCAGTAAAATTAAGTATATCCATAAAACTCAGTCAAAGGATTCACAAAAGAATGTAAAGTATGACACCATATACCTAAAACATGAGGGGGAGAGGAATAAAGAATGGGTTCAAACATAAATGACTATCAACATAATATAGATTGCTATATGGACAAGATGTTACATATAAAGCTAATGGTAGCCACGAATCAAAAACTGGTGATGCAAAAAAATTAAGAGAGTGGAATCCAAGTATATCACTAAAGAATGCCAGCAAAATGTGAGAGGAGAGAGTAAGAGAAGAAACAAACAAAGAATTTAAAGAAAAACATAAAACAAATAACAAAAAGGCAATAAGCATATGCCAATCAATAATTAATTTGATAGTAAATAAAGTAAATGCTCCAATTAAAAGACATAGGGTAAAGGATAGGATACAAAAACAAGACCCCACCTATATGCTGACTATAAGAGACTCATTTCAGACACAAAGACACACACAAATTGAAAGTGAAGAAATGGAATAACATTTATCATGCAAATGGACATGTAAAGAAAGCCAAGACAGCAAAACTTATATCTGACAAAACAGACTTTAAAACAAAGACCATAACAAGAGACAAAGAAGGACCCCATATAATCATATAATCATAAACAATCGAACAAGACAGAACAATTATAAACATTTATGCATCCAAAATGGGAGCAGCTAAATACATAAGGCAGCTAATAACAACCACAAAGGAAGTAATAGAGAGCAACACAATAATAGTATGGGACATTAACACCCATATAGATCAATGGATAGATCATTCAAATAGAAAATCAACTGGGAAACAGTGACTTTGAATGACACACTGCACCTGATGGATCTAACAAATATATAAAGAACACTTCATCCTAAAACAGCAGGATAAACATCCTTTCAAGTGCACAAGCAATATTTTCCAGAATAGATCACATACCATGCCACAAAAACAAATCTCAATGATTTCAAAAAGATCAAAGTCATATAATGCATCTTTTACAACCACAAGGCTATGAAACTAGAAATCAACTACAAAAAAATATGGAAAGAACACAAATACATAGAGGATAAATAACATGCTATTGAAGACAAATGAAAATGAAAACACAAAGGTCCAAAATCTTTGGGATCCAGCAAAGGCTGCTCTAAGAGGGAAGTTTACAGGAACAAAAGCCTACTTCAAGAATCAAGAAAAATATCAAATAAACAACTTAAGCTTATACATAAAGGAGCTACAAAAAGAGACCAAGAAAAACCCAAAGCCAGGCAACAGAAGGACATTAATATTAGAGCAGAAATAAATGATATAGAAATGGAAAAAAAAATTAAGAAGACCAATGAAACCAGAAACTGGTTCTTTGAGAAGATCAACAAAATTGATAAAACCATAGGTAAACTCATCAAAGAAAAAAAAGAGAGGACTCAAACAAAACAGGAAATGAAAGAGGACAAACAACAACTGACACACAAAATACAAAGGATTATAAGATAATATTATGAAAAATTATATGCCAACAAATTTCACAATCTAAAAGAAATGGATAAATTTCTAGAAACATAAAAACTCCCAAAATTAAAACAGGAAGAAAGAAAATTTGAACAAACTGATCACCAGCAAGGAAATGGGATCAGTAACCAAACCAAACAAAACAAAACAAAAACCTCCCAACAAACAAAAGTTCAGTACCAAATGGCTACACAAGTGAATCCTACCAAATAATTAAAGAAGAGTTAATACCTATTCTTTTCAAACTATACCAAAAAAGAGAAGATAAGGGAAAGCTTCCAAATTCATTCTATGAGGCCAGCATTAGCCTGATACCACAACTAGATAAAGATGCAACCAAAAAAGAACTATAGGCCAATAACTCTGATGAACATGCATACAACTCTTCAACAAAATATCAGCAAGCCATTAAAACAATACATTAAAAATTCATTCACCATGATCAAGTGGCATTTATTCCTGGGATGGAAGGGTGGTTCAATATTCACAAATCAATCATCATGATACATCATATCAATAAGAGAAAAGATAAAAATCACACATTCATTTCACTAGATGTAGAAAAAGCATTTGACAAAGTACAACATCTATCCATGATAAAAACCATCAACAAAGTAAGTTTAGTAGGCTTACATGGAACATACATCAACATAATACAGGCCATATATAAAAAAACCCACAGCTAACATTATAGTTAATGGGGGAAAAACTTTCATCCAAGATCAGGAAAAAAAAAGGATATCCACTCTCAGTACTTTTATTCAATATAGTATTGAAAATCTTAGCCACATCAATCAGACAAGAAAAAGGAATAAAAAGCATCCAAATTGGTAGGGAAGAAGTGAAACTTTATTTGTAGATGACATGATACAATGTATAGAAAACACTATAGTCTCCCCCAAAAAACAACTAGAACTGATAAATGAATTCAGTAAGGTTGCAGGATACAAAATCAATATACAGATATCCTTTGCATTTCGTTTTTCTTTTTCAAATTTTTATTTAAATTCCAGTAAGTTAACATATTGTGTAATATTAGTACCAAATGTACAACTTAGTGATTCATCACTTACATTCAAAACCGAGTGCTCATTACAACTGCCCTCCCCTTAATACCCATCATACATTTAACCCATCCCCTAACCCACTTCTCTTCCATCAACCCTCAGTTTATTAATAACCCTATAGTTAAGAGTCTCTCTTATAGTTTACCTCTCTCTTGTTTTCCCCCCCTGTGCTCATCTGTTACATTTCTTGAATTCCACATATGAGTGAAATGATACGGTATTTGTTTTCTCTGACTGACTTATTTCACTTAGCATAATATTCTCTAATTCCATCCACATTGTTGCAAATGGCAAGATTTCATTTTTTATGGCTGAGTAATATTCCATTGTGTATATATACCACAACTTCTTTATCCACTGCATTTCTATATCCTAATAATGAAGTAGCAGAAAGAGAAATGAAGGTAACCAATCCCATTTACAATTGCGCCCAAAATAATAAAGTATCTGTTTTTAAGCAAGAAGGAGAAAGACTTGTATTCTGAAAACTATAAAATACTGATTTAAAAATACTGAAGATGACATAAACACATGAAAAGATATTCCATGCTTATGGATTAGAAAAACAAATATTGTTAAAATATCCACACCGCCAAAAGCAATCAACAGATTCAATGCACTCCCTATCAAAATACAACAGCATTTTTCACAAATCTAGAACAAATAATCCTATAATTTGTATGGAACTACAAAAGACCCCAAATAGCCAAAGCAATCTTGAAAAAGAAGAACAGAAGTGGAGAAATCACAACTCCAGATATCAAGATATAGCTAAAAAAGCTGCAGTAATCAAAACAGTATGATACTGGCACAAAAATAGACACATAGATCAATGGAACAGAATAGACAACCCAGAAATAAACCCATGACTATATGATAAATTAATCCTCAAATAAGGCAGAATATGCAATAGGAAAAAAAAAAATCTCTTCAACAAACGGTGTTGGGAAAACTGAACAGCTACATGCCAAAGAATGTAACTGGACCACTTTCTCTCACTGTACAAAAAACCAAACTCAAAATGGATTAGACCTAAAGGTGAGACCTGAAACCATACAAATCCTAGAAGAGAGCACAATCAGTAAGTTCTCTGACATTGGCCTGAGCAACATTTTCTACATGTCTCCTCAGGCAAGGGAAAAATATGCCAAAAATAAACTATTGTAAACAAATAAATAAAATAAATTTGGGGGAATACATCAAAATAAAAAGCATCTGAACATCAAAGGAAACAATCAAAAAAAAAACAAAAGAAAGCTGCTGAATGCGAGAAAATACTTGCAAATGACATATCCAATAAAGGGTTAGTATCCAAACTATATAAAGAATTTATAAACTCAACACACAAAAAAACCCACAATCAAATTAAAAACTGGGAAAAAGGAATGAATGAACATTTCTCCAAAGAAGACATACAAATGGTTAACAGACATATGAAAAGCTGTTCAACATCACTAATCATCAGGGAAATTCAAATTAAAACTACAACAAGATATCACCTCACATCTGTCAGAATGGCTAAAACAAAAACACAAGAAACAACTGACCTTAGTGAGGATGTGGAGAAAAAGGAAACATTGTGTACTGTTGGTGGGAATGCAAACTACTGTGACCACTGTGAAAACAGCATGGAGTTTCTTGCAAAATTAAAAATAAGAACCACCATATGATCCCGTAATTCCATTACAGGTACTTACCAAAAAAATACAAAATCACTATTTCAAAAGATATATGTATCTCTGTTTACTGCAATAAATTGTTTACAACAGCCAAGATATGAAAGCAACCTAAGTGTCCATCATTAGATGAACTGTTAAAGAAGATGGGGTATACAGATATGAGTGTGTGTGTGTGTGTATTTACAATAGAATATTACTCAGCCATAAAAAAAGAATGAAATCTTCCTATTTGCAACAACATGGATCTAGAGGGTTACTGCTAAGTGACATGAGTCAGTCAGTGAAGGAAAGGCAAATAACTATGATTTCACCCCTATGTGGAATTTAAGATACAAAGCAAACAAAGAAAGAGAAAAAAAAAGAGACGAAGCAAAAAACAGACTCTTAACTATAGAGAACAAACTGATGGCTACCAGATGTGAGGTGGGTGGGCAAAGGGGTGAAATAGGTGAAGGGGATTAAGAGTATACTTACTGTAATGAGCACTTAGTAATGTATAGAATTGTTGAATCACTACGTTGTACACCTGAAACTAATGTAACACTGTATGTTAACTATACTGAATTAAAATTTTTAAAAACTACCTAGGAATAAATTTAACCAAGAAGGTAAAAGACATGTACAATGAAAACTATAAAACAATGAGCCCTTTTGCACTGTTAGTGGGAATGCAAACTAGTGCAGCCACTCTGGAAAACAGTATGGAGGTTCCTCAAAAAGATAAAAATAGAACTACCCTACGACCCAACTGCACTAGTAGGTATTTATCCAAAGGATACAAACATACTGATTCAAAGGGACACATGCACACCAATGTTTATAGCAGCATTATCAACAATAGCCAAATTATGGAAAGAGCCCAAATGCCCATCGACTGATGAATGAATAAAGATGTGGTATATGTATACAATGGAATATTACTCAGCCATCCAATAGAATGATATCCTGCCATTTGCAAAGACATGGATGGGGCTAGAGTGTATTATGCTAAGCAAAATAAGTCAGTCACAGAAAAACAAATACCATATGATTTCACTCATATGTGGAATTCAATAAACAAAGCAGATGAACATGGGGGAAGGAAGAAAGAAAGGAGAGGCAAACCATAAAAGACTATGAGAAAAAACTGAGGATTGCTGTAGAACAAGTGGACAGGGGATGGGCTAAATGGATGATGGATGTTAAGGAGGGCACTTGTGATAAGCCCTGGGTATTATATGTAAGTGATGAATCACTAAATGCTACTCCTGAAACAAATATTATACTACATATTAACTAATTAGAATTTAAATAAAAACTTATGAAAGCATGAAAATACAAAATATTTAGAAATAAATTTGACAAAAGATGTGTAGGATCTGTACACATAAACTGCAAACAATATTATTGAGAAAAATTAAATCAGAATTAAATAAATGGAAATACATACCATTTTCAAGGATTGGAAGATTCACTATTGCAAATAAGGCAATCTTCCCAAAATTATGCTACAGGTTCAATAAAATTCTAGAGCTGAGCAGAAGCAATCATTTTTGATGAATAGAAAAATTTTGAAATTTCAATCACTTATTCATTCAGTTGAATTTAAAAGGCTTGACTATATATCATATGTTTTTTACATGCCATTGTGTATATATATTTACATTACCTCTCAGAGATAAAATTCTTGTCGTCATTTTAAAAATGAAAAAAATTACACACAAAAAGTAAAATAGCCAATATGCAAATTCAATCTCACTGGCTCCAAAGCACTTTTTTTTAACTTCTGTGCACTTACTCCTCAAATATAAGTGAAAACAGGATAGACAGAATCCAATATTCTCAGTCTAAAACCAGAAAGATCTGCAGAAGACATTCCCAACAATAAATACATTCAAATGATGGTAGAGATTTCCCTGGTGGATGAGAAAGGACTGCAGATCCAGTCAGGGTTGTATGTATACATGAATACTGAGAAGCACTAATAGAAAGAGAATATTCTGGGAGGCCAAAAGCTATAACAACAACAAAAAAAAAACCTTGAAACTTTCTCTCCCACTGCTGCTTTTGCTACATTTTTCAGGATTTAGTAATCTCCATAATAAGTCAATAAATGATCATCTCAATAAATGAGAAGAATGCATCCTTCTCTGGGCTATCTGTGGAAACTAACCTCAATATTAGGGTAATACAGAATATGGCTAGTCAGTTTGCTTCTGAGGCAGGACACATGAAAAAAGGCACACCCAGACAACAAATGAATTCAAGAAACAAGACAAACGAACACATAGAAGGGGGTGGGGGGAGAGGGAAACAAACCTTAAGAGACTCTTAATGATAGAGGAGAACAAACTGAGGGGTGTTGGAGGGAGGTGGGGCGGATGGGCTAAATGGGTAAGGGTATGAAGGAAGGCACTTGTTATGATGAGCACTGGGTATTATATATAAGTGATGAATCACTGAATATTACTCCTGAAACAATATTGCATTGTATGTTAACTAACTAGAATTTTAAAATTTTTAAATAAATAAATAAATTACAAGCTGTACTAGACACAAAATAAAAATCTGATATTGTTGCCACAGAAAAACTAAAATAAATAGAAATGCAAGGAGAAACAAGCCAAGAGACTGGAACAATATTAGAAAAATTATGATTCAAATCTTTACTACACCTAGGCCTTATGGACCTACAGAATATCCTCAAATGAAATGAAAACTCTAAAATGCACTTTTAAAATCTGTTTCTACTTCATAGATCTTTTCATATCCTAACATTTTCAAAATTATGACACTAATGGAAAATTATACAACTCAAGAGATCCCTGGCACTTCCACTCTCTAGTCAAGTGACCTTCAGAAAGTCACTGTCCTTCTCCAATTAAATGGTACCTCAGTTTCTTCATTTGAAAAATGAAAGAGAAAACCAAATATATTTGGCACTTATATATTATTTTATTACAAATTTAATTACAAATATCCACTTTAAATAATTTAAAAAGTAATTTTATTATTAAGAATTATTAAGAACTACTAAGTACAAAAGATTGGCATATTATTAATGTCTAATTCCAGAGAACAGAATTGTTGAAACACTATAGTTAAACCATCAGAATGCTAAAATTGCTACTTATCTGCTCAATATTCTTTCCCATCTCTATTCCTAGCAACAGAATCCCTACTTTTATGTGAGTAGCAATGTACATAGTATTTTTTTTTTAATTTTCATTTCTGCTGAGAATGGCAATATAATATATGCTGAATAGGGACATATGACTAATTGCTGGCCAGTTAAATATAAGACTTTCTGGAAGGCTCTTAAGAGAAGCTGATTTGGCTAGAAGATATACTCTTCTTACCTCTCCTTTTCTCCTTCCTGCTGTCTGGCAGAGGATGGCTGGATCTCTAGCAATCTTGAACTCTGAAACATTTTATTCTCAAGAGAGAATAAAAATCATACATTAGGAATGGTGGAAAAGAAATACAGAAGTCTTGGGCTTTTATCACTGTGGAGCTACCTCCTGTATATACCCTGGAATCCCTACCTCTATTCTTTCAGGTAGATAAGAAATAAATTCTACCTTCTTTAAACAACTATTACTTTTGGATTTCTACTACATACAATGGAACCCAATCCACATTTCAAAAGAAAGAGCCCTGTGTTATATTTATTAGATTCATTTAACCTGAAACATGTTTATCTATTCAAGGTTTTATTACCTATATAAGTATACCAGACCCAAGTGCAGTTGTCACACACTTAAAGACAAACAATTTTAATGAGTTAACTTCTAAATGACTGAATCATATAAAAATATTCATACACTGAAACCAGTATGAATTCAGTGTATGAATTCATACACTGAATCCAATTGAGGATTTTATCCAGTTCCAAGGTAGAGAAATCTTCATGGCCGTGTAGGCTTCCAAATCTACCATAGATGTTTCACTGAGTGCAATCAAATTAAGAACTCATTGACAAAAGTAAACTAAGTTTCATGGGAAGAATTCCATCTGTATTGTAATAAGAAAACTTAGGGACCACAGAATTTCATTTGATGGTTCAACTCCTATACCAGAGCCAATATTCAACACTTTTCAATTCCCAGAGGCTGTGGCCTCCTCTTCCTAAAAGTATACAAATATGCCTACATAACAAAGAAATGCAGAAACAATAAGCACTCCATCTGTTAGCCACTCTAATGAGATCTACTTGGTTTATAAATAGTTTCAGACCCATTTCCACAATACTCCCTCCTTGAGTTTGCGCCACTCCCTCACACATGTAGCCTTAAACTGTAATTTAATTAGATAAAAGAAGGGTAGAGCCTCATTACCTAAACAAAGCTCTTAGTATAATCTAGAATGAGACCAAAGTCAACTATGGATAGTGGAAATGGTAATGAAAAATGAAGACATGACTACGACGCTAGTAGCCAAAAGTTGCTCTCCTAACCTCCACAAACTGCTCCCAGCTAGGTTTACCCTGAAAACAACAAAATTCAATCACTCTGTGCATATCTAAGAAAAATTTTATTACCTTCTGGCCTAATGGAAAAAATATTCCATGATGTACCAGGCAATATTTATTCCCATTATACAAATACTGTCTGTTTTTGATTCTCATTGAGAACCACATTCAGGGTTCCAAGCAAATGGATTCAACAAATGTATAATTGTATGCAATTTACTGCATAATTTCTCATGTATTCTCTTATCATTTTAAAGAAAAATGTCATTATTGACTGATTTTTTTTTTCTCTTCTTCAAGGCACTGTCATTAATTAGAAACATGTGACAGAAGACAAACACATTTATTCTATATGTTATGAATGATGTGATGGAATAGAGAGACAAAATATGCCATAGAATCTGCCTTCAAGTTTACATTCTAATAGATAGAACATATCAGAATTCAGAGGAAGGTTAAGTAAGATAAGAAGAAGAATATGCTAAAGAACACAGCTTTCAATTTCTTGGGTCCAAAGTAATATATATTTTTCCACCTATGCTGTAGATACCTGTTTTAGATCAATATTATCAATAATACTGAATAAGTCAGCAAATACAAAGACTAAAAAGAGGCATAAATAAACTTAACTATTTAGGGGTGCCTGGGTGGCTCAGTAAGTTAAACGTCGGACTCTTCGTTTCAGTGCAGGTCATGATCTCAGGGTCATGGGATCAAGCCCCAGGATCATGAGATTGTGCCTTGCATTTGGCTCCATGCTCAGTGGAGTCTGCTTAAGATTATTTCTCTCCCTCTCCTTCTGCCCCTACCCTACTCTCTCTCTCTCTAATACATAAACAAATCCTTTAAAAAATAAAAAAAAAAACTTAACTATTTAATAAACAACCATTTATTATGTGTTGTGCCACATACTTTATACTATACAAAAAAGTACAGTTTCTCATCCTTAAGAAACTCATAATTTAAAAAAGAAACTTAGTGTGCTAGAAAGCAAACTGGCATCAAAAGACCTTGTTTTGCAAATTACAACTTACTGACAAACTAACTTTAATGAACTTTATTTGTAAGATGCAAATAGCAATGTCTGTTAAAGACCGTTGAAATGAGATAAGTCTTCAAGTTACACTTCATGAGCCCTAGAGTTTGGAATCCCATGAGGTGTCAAAGGGAATAGGGAGACAAATAACTTTTGAACCAATATTTCTATACTTTAAAAAATTAACAAAAAGTTTGAAAACCACTAGTTAGTATGAGCAGGACATCTTTGGAAAAGAGAGCCTACCATTTTCTCAAAAGCAAAAAGTTCTTCCAGTAGGAGAAATGGTAAATTAATCCTAGACTATGTGGTCAAGGATTTTGATCTGTGAAGTCTCATTTATAAGGAACTGGAAATGACCTGATGGAAGCAAAAATTTTAGGAATATTAATTCTGCATTAATGTATAGGATCAACTAGAGATAACAAGTGAAAGTGGGAAAGTCATTAGAAAAGTATTACAATGATCCAAGTGTGGTTTAATTAGGGCTTTCATAGAATGGACACAGTGGAAATACAAAGGAAAAAATATGTCAAAGGAAATTGGAGGTCATGCAGGAATTCTGAAAAACAGGAGGGAAAAAATCAAATCCCATCTCAGAGGAAAGGCAGGTGATAAAAGAAAAAGGCAAAAGTCACTTAACAAATTCTTTTTTTTTTTAAGATTTTATTTACTTATTTATTTTATGGAGAGAGAGAGCATACACACTAGTGGGGAGGAGGGGCAGAAGGGGAGAGAGAGGCTGGGGCTTGATCCCATGACCCTGAGATCATGACCTGCACTGAAACCAAGAGTCCAACGTTTATATATACACACACACTATATTTTCTAGATCCATTCATCTCTCAGTAAACACTTAGGTTATTTCCATGGCTGGGCTATTTTTCTAAGATTTATTGATTAATTATAGACAGAGAGCACAAGCGGGGGGAAGGGGGGCAGAAGAAGAGGGAGAGAGAATCTCAAGCAGACTCCATGCTGAGCATGGAGCCTGACATGGGGCTCAATCTCATGACCCTGAGTTCATGACAGAAGCCAAAACCAAGAGTCAGGTGCTTAAATGACTGCTACCCAAGTGCCCCTCCATGGCTGGGCTATTTTATTTTTTAAAGATTTCATAAATTTTATTTTATTTTATTTGAGGGAGGAGGAGCAAAGGGAGAGGGAGAGAATCCCAAGCAGACTCCATGCTGAACACAGAGCCCAACATGGGGCTTGATCTCACAATGCTGAGATCATGACCCAAGCCAAAACCAAGAGTCAGACACTTAACCAACTGAGTCACCCAGGCACCCCCATGACTGGGCTATTTTAAATAACTTCTCAATGAACATGGGGATGTGTGTATCCCTTCAATTCAGTGTTTTCATTTGCTTGAATAAATACCCAGAAGTGGAAATGCTGGATCATATGCCAGTTCTATTTTTAACTTTTTGAGGCATTTCCATACAGTTTTCCATATGGCTGCACCAATTTATAATCCCACCAATTGTGAAGAAGGTTCTCTTTTCTCTACATCCTCCCCAGTATTTGTTATTTCTTGTCTTTTTTTTATGACAGCCATTCTAACAGATGTGAAAATACATCCCATTGTAGTTTTGATTTGCATTTCCCTGATAATTAGTGAGTTGAGCACCTTTTCATGTCCATGTTGGCCATTTGTATGTCTTGAGAAAAAATGTCTATTCAGATACTCTGCCCATATTTTTTTTTTAAGATTTTATTTATTTGTCAGAGAGAGAGAGCAGAAGCAGGGAGAGCGGCAGGCAGAGGGAGAAGCAGGCTGCTCACTGAGCAAGGAGCCCGATGCGGGACTCGATCCCAGGACCCTGGAATCATGACCTGAGCCAAAGACAGATGCTCAACCAACTGAGCCACCCAGGCATCCCCTCTGCCCATGTGTTAATTTTTTTTACTACTAATTTCTAAGTATGAGATCTTTCTATGTTTTGTATACTAACTCCTTATCAGATACATGATTTGAAAATATTTTTCCCATTCCATAGGTTGCCTTTTCATTTGGTCAAGGATTTCCTTTGCTGTGCAGAAGCTTTATGATATATTCCCATTTGTTTATTTTTCCTTTTGTTGCCTTTGTTTTTGCTGTCATTACCAAGATAGATGTCAAGGAGCTATATTTTCTACCAGCAGTTTTATGGGTTCCCATCTTACATTCAAGTCTTTAATTCATTTTGAGTTAATTTTTTGTAAAGCATAATATAGTGATCCAGTATCATTCTTTTTGCATGTGACTGTCCAGTTTTCCCAACACCATTTATTCAAGAGACTATCCTTTTCCCATTATATATTCCTGACTACTTTGTTATATATTAATTGACCATACATGCATGAATTCATTTCTGAGCCATCTATTATGTTCCATTTATTTGGGTCCTTTTTATGCCAATACTATACTGTTTTGATTACTGTTCTTTGTGACACATTTTGCAATCAAGAAGCATGACATCTCAACCTTTGTTCTTTTTTAAGACTGCTTTGGCTATTCAGGGTTTTTTGTGCTTCCATACAAATTTTAGGATTGTTCCATTATTGTGAAAAATGTCACTGGAATTTTGATAGGAATTACATTGAAGCTGTAGAGTTCTTTGGGTAGTACATGTAATTTAAATAAAATTAATCTTTCCAATCCATGAGCACGGACTATCTTTCCATTTATTTATGTCTGCTTCAATTTATTTCTTCAATATCTTCTGGTTTCAGTGTTCAGATGTTCCCATCTCCTTGGTTAAATTTATTCTTAAGTATTTTATTCTTTTTGATGTAATTATAAGTGGATCTGTTTTCTTAATTTTTCTTTCTGATATTTCATTATTAGTGCATACAAATGCAACCAATTATGGTATATTGATTTTTTATCCTGCAATACTACTAAATGTATTGATTAGTTATAATACTTTTTTGGTGGAGTCTTTACAGTTTTCTCTATATAATATCATATCTGCAAATAGTGGAAGTTTTACTTCTTCTTTTCCAACTTGGACGCCTTTTTTTTTCCCTTGCCAAAGACCTGACTCTTTTTGTCATTCATCTTTTCTATTGTCTTTTTCACTTTTTTATTTGTTCACATATTCATTAATATGTTGTCAATTTCAGTTTCTTGTACACTATTGTGTTTATTGTTTTCTGTACTATTAGGTACATGTATTTTTTTAATATTTAACTTATTTTTAAGAAGAAATCATCCAACTCAACTAACTCATTTAAATACCTTTGTTCCATAGCATTATGCTAAGTGAAATAAGAGTCATAGAAAGACAAACAGTGTATGATTCTATTTACATGAGGTAGTTTAGAGTAGTCAAAATCATGAAGACAGAAAGTATAATGGTGGTTGCCAGGACCTGGGGGAAGGGGAAAATTGGGAGTTACTGTTTAACAGATAGAATTTCAGTCTTATAAGAGGAAAGGAGTTATGGGGATAGATGGTGGTGATGGTTGCACAACAATGTGAATGTACTTAATACCACTGGACCATATACTTAAAAATGATAAAGATAATGAATTTTGTTATATTTATTTCACTGCAATAAAAAAATTTGAAAGTAAAAAATGCCCCTTCTAGGGTCCTACTTTTATCATTTGATAGTGTTGAAAGCTCACAATGATCCACATGAATCTTTTCCTCTATTGGACTATCAAGAAGACAAAAAATAGCAATCAAATCTAAATGTACACCTTAGTCCACAGATTTTTCTTTACACAAGCAGAAAACAGTTTAGCATGAATTTCATAATATCATACCTGTGTAATATAGACTGAGTAAATTCAATGCTTGAGTAAAAGAAAAAGTTGTAAAAAATCACTAGTCCAGCAAACAATCAAAAAATGTCACAGCCCAGGGGTGCCTGGGTGGCTCAGTAGTTAAGCACCTGCCTTCAGCTCAGGTCATGATAACAGGGTCCTGGGATCAAGCCCTGCATCGGGCTCCCTGCTAGGCAGGGAAGCCTGCTTCTCCCTCTCCCACTCCCCCTGCTTGTGTTCCTGCTCTCGCTGTGTCTCTATCAAATAAATAAATAAAATCTTAAAAAAAAAAAAAGTCACAGCCCAAATGTGGATTGACTGATGAATGGACAAGGAAGATTTGGTATTATATACAATGGAATATTATTCATCCATAAAAATTAATAAATTTTTGGCATCTGCAATGACGTGAACTAGAAAATATGCTAAGCGAAATAAGTCAGAGAAAGACAAATACCATATGATTTCACTCATATGTGGAATTTAAGAAAAAAAACAAATGATCATAGATGGAAAAAAGAGAGAGAGAGGCAAACCAAGAAACAGACTCTTAACTATAGAGAACAAACTGATAGTTACAAGAAGGGAGGTTGGGGGGGGCGGGGAAACAGTTGATGGGGATTAAGAACTGCACTTATGATGATGAGCAATGGGTGTTGTATGGAAGTGTTGAATCACTAAATTGTACCCCTAAAACTAATATATTGTATGTTAACTAACTAGAATTTAAATAAAAATATTTTTTCAAGATTTTATCCATTTATTTGATAGAGATAGATACAGCGAGAGAGGGAACCGTAGCAGGGGGAGTGGGAGAGGGAAAGGCAGGTCCCCCGCAGAGCAGGGAGCCCAACACGGGACTCGATCCCAGGACCCTGGGATCATGACCCGAGCCGAAGGCAGACACTTAACAACTGAGCCACCCAGGCACCCCTAAATAATTTTTTTTTTAAATTCCACTCTTAGAATCACTTAAAGAATAAAATGGCATCTCTCATCTCAAAAATTTCAAATACATTATTTTATTCATCCCCTAATTTATTCATCAAACACTTACTGAGAACTGCTAGGTGCCCACCTTTATGATAGATATTGAGATAAGATAACGAAGATAGTCCTTACCCTTGTAATGAGGAAGACAAGAGTGTAAAAAAAAAATAACAATGCAATATGTTAACTGATACAACAAAGACCTATGCAGATCACTAGAAGGTCACAGATGAAGAAGGGCCTAACTTCACCATAAAAATAACAGTGTCAGGAAGAACTACATAGAACACTTAAATTTTAGTTGGAAAGTTCACCAGGCAGACAAGCTGAGGAAAGCAATGTGGGCAAAGGGGAAAATATGTACAGTAGCATGGATATAATAAACCATGATATATTTAAGGAATTGCAAATTGTTGGGTATGATTAGAATGTGGGACCTGTGAAGGGAAGAATAGTAGAAAATGAGGTTGGAAATTAGATAAGGGTCAATTCAAGGGTGGTAAGTAGAAGGGAAGTGAAGAACAGCTACCATGTTATGAGTGACTTCTACAACCTACGTGCTATGACCCTCATAATAACCTCAAAAGTTGGTATTATCCCCATTTTATTGGTGACAAATATAACGTTCAGAAAAGGAAAGTAAATTTCAGGTCAGGTAGTTAATAAGTAGGTTTGTAATTAAGATGCTTCCTTTTAGCCACTCTTGCAGTATAGAAATCTAAAAGGCTACAGTATGAGTAGAGAACTTAACGTAGTCCCAGTATTTACCATAGTATAAAGTTCAAGATGGAAAGGCAGGTGCTGAACTTGAAAAATACTTTTGAAATAATGGAGCACCTTCCATGCCATGCTCAGGAACACAGGTTACACTAAAATTGATTAGGTGTCATTAAAGGGTTTACAGACGATAGGAAGATATGCATTTTAGAAAGATGCTTATAGTAGGATGGGATCAAAATTTAAAGCAGGTAGCTTTTATAAGCATTTATCCTTCTAATTACACTTATTTTTAAACTTGCTCCTTAGGATTATTTCTAATAGTTTAGAAAAAATAATTTTCTTAAAAAGTATACCAATCTCTATTTCAGTTAGGTTCCAGAAGAACTGTCATTGTTGGGATGATAAACAAATAACAGTTTAGTCCTTAACTAAAACCTATGCATTCTCAGGAGGAACAGGAGCAGAATATCTTAATGCCAGGCAAAGAACAACTTCTGCCCACAAAAAAATAAAATTCATTCCACAAATGAATGGAAGAAATTACGTGTATCTGTGTACAGCTCCTTTGAAATGTTAAAAATCAACCCTACCTGGAAGAGATGGAAATACTTCACTCTCATTCTCTGAAATGCTTTTACAGATCAAGTACTAATTATATTTTGTGTAAAAGCTTCTAAACCTCTTCTTCTTCAGTGACCTCAATTTAGACTACATTAAAGGCATGTAAAAAAAAGAAGCTAATATGTTGCTTCATGAAATACAGAAAAGAGAAAGGAAACAACTAGTAATTTCAACATTCATTAATCATCTTAATATTCTAGAGATTATATATAATGTAGAAAATACCAGATGCTATCCCCAAAGAGTTCCCCAGATGATACCCCGTGTAACATGGAGTGTGTGAATTCCATGATCATGATTCCCTTCATTAGGATGACAAATACAAATAATCTCACGAAGGAGTTAAGATGGCAAACTAGTAAGGGGACCCTGAGATTGCCTCCTCCCTCAAACATAACTAGATCAACATCAAATCATTTTCAAAATCTAGGAAATCGATCTGAGGATTAAGAAAACAATCTGCACAATTGGAAGGAAAGACTGTGGCAGATGAAAGGTTCAGAGATGTGAATTGGGGGTGGGGAGGCCTACAGTGCAGCAAGAGGGAAGGAGCCCTTCTACAGAGAGAAGTCAGGGAGAGAGGGAAAGAGCGGGAGGAAGAACAGCACATAGGAGTCACACAAGACACACCACTGTGAAGGGTCCCGCTGGGAGAGAATACTCCCCTTCCTGGAGTACATTTGGAAGAGGGTATTTTGCCTCTCCAAGGACAAAAAGCCTGCTGGGCACCACTGAGCAGCCATTCAACAGCAAGGGACAGAGGCACACACAGAGGGCAGATAACCTGGTTGCAGCTATTTGCTATGCTTCATCATAGACTCCAGGCACCAATGCAGACGTGCAACTGCTTTTCTGGCACAGAACGTCAGGTGCAGTGTTGCCAGGTTCTCCTTCAGGGGAGGGAAGGTGTCCATGCCTTGCTGGATCTCTTAAGATCTGGAGTTTTGAATCCCAGCCCGTGGCCAGAGATAAAACACAGGACAACTGTGGCACCGGGCATGCCAAGAGCCTGGCACAGACAGGTAGGGAGCAGGTTTCTTTGGACAAATTATAGCTGAGAACATCCCTAATCTGGATGGAAGGAATAAGCATTCCAGTCCAAGAGGCACAGAGAGTTCCCTTCAAAATAAAAATTAAAAAAAAGTCAACCCCAAGACATATCATAGTGAAACTTTCAAAATACAAAGATAAATGGAGAATTCTGAAAGCATCTAGGGACTAAAAATCCTTAACCTACAAGGGTAGACACCTACAAGGGTAGCAGCAGATCTGTCCACAAGAACTTGGCAGGCCAGAAGACAATGGCATTATATATTCAACATGATGAATGGGAAAAATATGCAACAAAGAATACTTTATCCAGCAAGGCTGTCATTCAGAATAGGAGAAATAAAGAGTTTCCAAGACAAGAAAAACTAAAAGAATTCGTGAACACTAAACCAGCTCTGCAAGACATATTAAAGGGGACCCTCTGAGTGGGAAAGAGACCAAAAGCAACAAAGACTAGAAAGGAACAGAGACAATATACATTAACCCAAAAGCAACAAAGACTAGAAAGGAACAGAGACAATCTACATTAACAGCAACATTACAGGTAATAAAATGGCACTAAATCAATATCTATCAATAATTACTCTGAATGTAAATGGATTAAATGGTCCAATCAAAAGACATAGAGCATCAGAATGGGTAAAAAGAACAATGCCCATCAATATGCTGCTTACAAGAGAATCAATTTAGACCCAAAGACACCTCCAGATTGAAAGTGGGGGGGGTGCATAACCATTTATCATGCTAATGGACATGAGCATACAAAAGAAAACTAGAGTAGCCATATTTATATCAAACACACTAAATTTTAAACCAAAGACTGTAATAAGAGATGAAGAAGGTCACTATATCATAATAAATGAGTCTATCCAACAAGAATATTGAACAATTGTAAATATTTATGCCCCCAACTCGGGAGCAGCTAAACGTATAAATCAATTAATAACAAACATAAACTAATTGATAATAATACAGTAACAGTAGGGGGATTTTAACACCCCACTGACAGCAATGGACTTATCATCTAAGCAGAAAATCAACAAGGAAAAAATAGCTTTGAATGACACACTGGACCAGATGGACTTCACAAATATATTCAGAGCATTTCATCCTAAAGCAGCAGAATACACATTCTTTTCAAGTGCACATGGAACAGTCTCCAGAATAGATCACATGCTGGGTCACAAATGAAGACTCAACCAGTACAAAAAGACTGAGATCATACCATGTGTATTTTCAGACCACAATGCTATGAAACTTGAAGTCAACCACAAGAAAAAATTTGGAAAGACCACAAATACATGGAGATTAAAGAATATCCCACTAAAGAATGAATGGATTAACCAGGAAATTAAAGAATAAATTTAAAAATACAAGGAAGAACGTGAAAACATGACATTCTAAAGCCTCTGGGATACAGCAAAGGCAGTCATAAGAGGGAAGTATTTAGCAATACAGGCCTTCTGAAAGAAGCAAGAAAAGTCTCAAATACATAACCTAACCTTACATCTAAAGGGGTTGGAAAAAGAAGAGCAAACAAAGACTAAAACCAGCAGAAGAAAGGAAATAATTATGACTAGAGGAGAAATAAATGATACAGAAATTAAAAAAAAAAAAACAGTAGAAAAGATCAATGAAACTAAGAGCTGGCATTTTGAAAGAATTAATAAAAATGATAAACCCCTATTCAGACTTATCAAAAAGAAAAAGGACCCAAATAAATAAAATCATGAATGAAGGAGAGATCACAACCAACACCACAAAAATACAAACAATTATAAAAGAATATTATAAGCAATTATATGCCAACAAATTAGGCAATCTGAAAGAACCAGATAAATTCCTAGAAACATACAAACTACCAAAACTGAAACAGGAAGAAATAGAAAATTTGAACAGACCCACAACCAGCAAAGAAATTGAATCAGTAATCAAAAATCTCCCAACAAACACGAGTCCAGGGCCAGATGGCTTCCCACAGGAATTCTCCCAAACATTTAGAGAAGAATTAATACTATCTTCTGAAGTGTTTCCAAAAATTACAAATGGAAGGAAAACTTCCATACTCATTTTATGAGGCCACCATTACCTGGATTCCAAAACCAAAGACCCCACTAAAAAGGAGAATTACAGACCAATATCCTCAATGAACATGGATGCAAAAATTCTCAACAAGATACTAGCTAATCAAATCCAAACGTACATTAAAAGTCTTATTCACAGTGATCAAGTGGGATTTATTCCTGGGCTTCAGCGTGGTTCAATATTTGCAAATCAATCAACATGATACACCACATTAATAAAAGAAAAGATAAGAACCATATGAGCCTCTCAATAGATGCAGAAAAAGCATTTGACAAAACACAGCATCCATTCTTGATAAAAACACTCAACACAGTAGGGATAGAAGAAACATACCTCAACATCATAAAAGCCATATATGGAAGACCCACAGCTAATAACATCCTCGATGGGGAAAAACTGAGAGCTTTTCCTCTATGGTCAGACACAAGACAGGGATGTCCACTCTCACCATTATATTTAACATAGTACTGGAAGTCTTAGCCACAGCAATCAGACAACAAAAAGAAAATAAAAGGCATCCAAATTGGCAAGGAAGAAGTCAAACTGTTCACTATTTACAGACGACATGACACTCTATGTAGAAAGCCCAAAAGACTCCCCCAAAAAATTGCTAGAACTAATACATGAATTCAGCCAAGTCACAGGATGTAAAATCAATGTACAGAAATCTGTTGCATTTCTATACACCAATAATGAAGCAGCAGAAAAAGAAATCAAGGAATCGATCCCATTTACAATTGCACCAAAACCCATAAGATACCTAGGAATAAACCTAACCAAAGAGGTAAAAGATCTGAACTCTGAAAACTGTAGAACATTTAATGAAAGAAGTTGAAGAGGACACAAAGAAATGGGAAAACATTTCATCCTCATGGATTGGAAGAACAAACATTGTTAAAAATGTCTATATTACCCAAAGCAATTTACACATTCAATGCAATTCTGATCAAAATACCACCAGCATTTTTCACAGAACTAGAACAAACAATCCCAAAATTTGTATGGAATCAGAAAAGACCCCACCCAAATAGTCAAAGTAATGTTGAAAAAGAAAAGCAAAGCTGGAGGCATCAAGATTTCAGACTTCAAGCTGTATTACAAAGCTGTAGTGATCAAGACAGTATGGTACTGGCACAAAAACAGACACATAGATCAGTGGAACACAAGAGAGGACTCAGAAATGGACCCACAACTTTATGGTAAACTAATCTTCAACAAAGCAGGAAAGAATATCCAATGAGAAAAGGACAGTCTCTTCAACAAATGGTAGTGGGAAAACTGGACAGCAAAATGGAGAAGAACAAAACTGGACCACTTTCTTACACCACACAAAAATAAATTCAAAATGGATGAAAGACCAAATGTGAGACAGGAAACCATCAAAATCTTAGAGGAGAACACAGGCAACAACCTCTTTGACCTCCGCTGCAGCAACTTCTTACTAGACACATCACCAGAGCCAAAGGAAACAAAAGCAAAAATGAACTATTGGGACCTCACCAAGATAAAAAGCTTATGCACAGCAAAGGAAACAATCAACAAAACTAAAAGGCAACCTACAGAATTGGAGAAGATATTTGCAAATGACATATCAGATAAAGAGCTAATATCCAGAATCTATAAAGAACTCATCAAAATCAACACCCCAAAAATAAATAATCCATTTAATAAATAGGCAGAAGACATGAACAGACATTTCTCCAAAGACATAAAAATGTCTAATAGACACATGAAAAGATGCTCAATATCACTCACCATCAGGGTTGCACTGGGGAGCAACTGAGGGTTGCTGGAGGGGAGGAGAGCGGGGGGATGCACTAAATATATGATGGGCATTAAGGATGGCACTTGTTGGGATGAGCACTGGGTATGATAGGTAAGTGATGGATCACTAAATTTTCCTCCTGGAACAAATAGTACGTTACATGTTAACTAAAAAAAAGAATCTCATACTCATTTTGCTCTGACTTCCCAATAGGCTAATTTTATGATATCTTGTCATAATTTTCTCCTTTACTAGAGTAGTATAAAAAAGCTCCCAATTCTAGTAACTGCAACTCTCATCAGGATGAATAAACTACTTTTTGTAAATGTGTGACACATTTGAAAAATGGACTCTAGGGGCATGATTGCATGAACTGCTTCATGTTCAATTACCTCTGAGATAGCCCAGGTCATCAGTGTGAAATTGTCTTAGGGAATCTTCTATTTTACCTAACCTTCCATTACATGAAGTCTAATGTAATAAAATAAATTAATCATTTATTACTTCAGTAAGTATACAGTGATATCTTACTATGTTCCAGGTAGTATGTTAGATACCATGGTAAGTAAAAACAAATAGCTTTTAACTCATGGAACTCATAATCTAGTGGATCATGCTCACTTTTAGAAACAAAGATTTTTAAAATATAATAATTTATATCTATTACATGAATATTTGTGAACCACCTTAAAATCGGAATTTTAGAGTTAATGGAGATCCTAAAAGATATTCCAATATTACTCCCTATTCTGACAAAAGAAGATAATTCTCAGAGAGATGAATTAACTAAATCAAAGTCATAAAAGTGGTTACTGGTTGAAACAAGATTAAAACCCAGACTTCCTGACCAGTACTCATTGAATCAAATCATGATACCTCCCTTCTCCTGCTCATCCACCAAAGTGACTGCTTATCTTCTGGTTTCATCTTCCCACTACAAGCTTCTCTGAATTAAGACCATAAAACTGAACATATGCACACCTCCTAAGCTAATGAGTGCTGGGCTTTCTCACAAATATAAGTGTAGACCACACTATAACAAGTACCAAAAAATATTTTATTAGAAACTTGAACTGCTTATTTATTTAACATAAAATATGGAAGACAAAGGAGGATCCAGTTTCCAATATAGCTTCTTCCCACCATGTCATTAAGACTACAGTCATCTAATAAAGCCAGGTGGCACAGGGACAATAGGCGCCCACTAGCTATCATTATATCTGCTCATGCTCCTACTCCAGAGTCTAGGGATTGAACAGGGAACATCAGAGAAGTAAAACCCTATTCTTTTTCTGGGTCTCAGCATTAATGTGGTATTTTGCAACTACTTGAACTGTCCTGGTATTCCTAAATCACCAAGCTCCCAACAAAACAACTTATCATCTTCATTCAGCTCTAGTTTCAGTGGAATAAAGTATTCCACATAAGCCCACCTCAAAACCAAATTCAAAGCTAAAGGCTTCCCTTTGTGTTGAATATGTACTGCAATATCTGAGACGTCTGGAAATAACTCTGATTCAGCATTCTGGATGTTGTACTTTATTTTTCCATCAATTTACAAAGAAAAAAACAAAAGGTTACAAAGAAATGCCTGGTGCCAATGCATATTTGGTACATAACTAAACCTGGCAATTTGACCATCTACTCCAGGAAATGGCAGAAATTCAATGTAGACTTTATTGGTCACCTAGGTAAAAAGTACATAATTTTTTTTAGATTAAATCTCCCTAATTCCCCCCCAAAAAAACTGTTTTTAAGAATGCAGTGGAATGAATGGAAAAAAGACAGTCTCTTCAACAAATGGTGTTGGGAAAACTGGATAGCCACATGCAGAGGAATGAAACTGGACCATTTCCTTACACCACACACAAAAATAGACTCCACATGGTTGAAAGACCTAAATGTGAGACAGGAGTCCATCAAAATCCTAAAGGAGAACATAGGCAGCAACCTCTTCGACCTCAGCCGCAGCAACTTCTTCCTAGAAACATCGCCACAGGCAAGGGAAGCAAGGGCAAAAATGAACTATTGGGACTTCATCAAGATAAAAAGCTTTTGCACAGCAAAAGAAACGGTCAACAAAACCAAAAGACAACCGACAGAATGGGAGAAGATATTTGCAAATGACATATCAAATAAAGGGCTAGTATTCAAAATCTATAAAGAACTCATCAAACTCAACACCCAAAGAACAAAGAATCCAATCAAGAAATGGGCAGAAGACATGAACAGACATTTTTCCAAAGAAGACATCCAAATGGCCAACAGACACATGAAAAAGTGCTCAACATCGCTTGGCATCAGGGAAATCCAAATCAAAACCTCAATGAGATACCACCTCACACCAGTCAGAATGGCTAAAATTAACAAGTCAGGAAATGACAGATGTTGGCAGGGATGCGGAGAAAGGAGAACCCTCCTACACTGTTGGTGGGAATGCAAGCTGGTGCAGCCACTCTGGAAAACTGTATGGAGGTTCCTCAAAAAGTTGAAAATAGAGCACCATATGATCCAGCAATTGCACTACTGGGTATTTTCCCCAAAGATACAAAAGTAGAGATCCGAAGAGGTACGTGCAGCCCGATGTTTATAGCAGCAATGTCCACAATAGCCAAACTGTGGAAAGAGCCAAGATGTCCATCAACAGATGAATGGATAAAGAAGATGTGGTATATATATACAATGGAATATTATGCAGCCATCAAAAGGAATGAGATCTTGCCATCTGCAACGACGTAGATAGAACTGGAGGGCATTATGCTGAGCGAAATAAGTCAAACAGAGAAAGACATGTATCATATGACCTCACTGATATGAGGAATTCTTAATCTCAGGAAACAAACTGAGGGTTGCTGGAGTGGGGGGTGGGGTGGGAGGGATGGGGTGACTGGGTGATAGACACTGGGGAGGGTATGTGCTCTGGTAAGCGCTGTGAATTGTGCAAGACTGTTGAATCTCAGATCTGTACCTATGAAACAAATAATGCAATATATGTTAAGAAAAAAAAAAAGAAGAAGATAGCAGGAGGGGAAAAATGAAGGGGGGAAATCGGAGGGGTAGACAAACCATGAGAGACGATGGACTCTGAAAAACAAACGGAGGGTTCTAGAGGGGAGGGGGGGAGGATGGGTTAGCCTGGTGATGGGTATTAAAGAGGGCACGTTCTGCATGGAGCACTGGGTGTTACGCACAGACAATGAATCATGGAACACTACATCTAAAAATAAAAAAAAAGAATGCAGTGGAATGATAACTAACAATGGAATGGAAAGCTCAGTACAGTTAAGTATAATAAGTACAGCCTTTTGTTTCTCATGCAAAATTAACTACAAAAGAAACTTCGAATTAAAGAAAGAAGACTCACTTTAAGGGTCTAAAGAACATTTACATCATTTTCTACATTAAAACTTAATCTCTTCTTGGTTCAAGTGGGATCCTGCCAGGATCTAAGATTCTTCCTTCCCAGCCTGTGATCCTATCCTTGGGAATCTACACTACAAATGAGATACCATCTATGCATAATGTAATGGTTAGACTGGGAACATAGGTTTTGAATTAAGACAGACCTGGATTTATGTCCTTCATCTGCCATTTACTAACTGCGTGTTCTTGAGCAGGTTACCTAATCTTACTGAGCTTCAGATACTTGTCTGTAAAATAGAAATAATAATACCAACTCCATAGGGTTGCTAAGAGTATTAAATAATATAATGTATATGGAAGGTTTAACACAATACCAAAGACACTATAAATGTTCAAGAAATTTAGCCATAAGTAAGAGCAGTAGAAGAAGGAATAATAGTGGTAATAGTAGTGATTTTTGCTAAGATTTTATCTCTAAGACCAATTTTCTAGATGGCTAATTATAAACATTGATGTTAGGAGTGTAATGAACTTGGAGTTCAACAATGCTTTCCCTCTATGCTTTATTAAATTAAAATTGTAACAGTTATTTATTAAACAATTCTTATAGAAATTTTCCATTTCAATACTATTTGAAGTAGAGATAATAAGTTATCTATTATACTTTAAAAGAATATATTATGTTATGATAAATTAATAAGATACTCTTCATTTCTTCAATATAGAATCAGATTTCAAAATTGATGTTCAAATTCAGGGAAAAAAACATTCTGGAAAAAAATTCTAATATTCAAAATGGTTATGACTGACTATTGGCAAAAATGATTTAGATCCAACTGTTCTTTCTCACAAATTAATGTCTTTGTTTTTATTTATAATTTAAAAGAAAAGCCTAAACAATGGAGTATGTATAAAACATTTTATTATAAAAAATAAATAATTATGTAATTATTGATGAGGTATTAGAGCAAAAGTTTTGGACCCAGACAACCTGAACTCAAAACCCAGCTGAGTACTTACTGTGTGCATGTCATTGGGCAAGTTATTTAACCAATCTATACTCTCATTATTGCAATTTCTACATTTTCAGACTAAGAAAATCCAACTCCATGGAAAGAACAGCTGCCTCCTATCAATTATCTTCAATCCCATGCTCTCTAGGTGAGCAACTGCATGTATGTAACATATGTATATGTGGCATAGACCATTCTATACTGCTATTGAGAATTTGAATTAACTTCAGTGTGACCCAGGACAGAGATGCTTCATCTTACTTATACTCCTTCTTGTCTTCTCATCAAAGAAGGCCATCCAGGCCTTGATTTTTAGTTACAGGAAAGCCAGGAAGCTAAGAAGATTCAGGAGTAGAAAGATCACATCCATTTTATGACACAAGACTATAGGGCAAGCCAGCCCCAGGATCCATTTCATATAACTTCATTATGAAAGTCTCTTTCTCCTATGTATATGTATTGAATGATATGTTCTGAAAAATCCAGGCAGGAAAATAAAAATCAAAATATGCTCAAAATAATGACTTTGATCTCCACTCCGAGTCTCCTTTTCTAGGGTCCAATGAGCCACTGGGTTACCAAGTCACCTATTATACAAATATTAATGTAAATATCGAAAGTTATACATATCCTATGATAACTATAATGTCAATGCCCAATCTTTCCAATAAAAATATACTGGCAAATTGCAAAGCAGTCATGAGATGACAAAAAAGGTCAGTATAACAAAGAATCTGGGTCTGCTTCTCTGACAGCTTATTTAGCAACTGATCAATCCTACAAGGCTGAAAAGGTAACAACCTATATAGGTTCCCTCTATTCCTGGATGTAGTTTTCCTTTCTTTTTTTTTTTTTTTCAAGTTTTTATTTAAATTCCAGTTAGTTAACATACAGTATAATATTAGTTTCAGATGTAGAATTTAGTGATTCATCACTTACATACACCAGTTGCTCTTCACAAGTGCCCTACTTAATACTCATCACCAATTTAACCCAACCCCCCACCCACCACCCCTCCAGTAACCCTCAGTTTGTTCTCTATAGCTAAGACTCTGTTTTCTGGTTTGCCCCTCTTTTTCCTTTTTTCCCCTATGTTTATCTGTTTTGTTTCTTAAATCACTTCTTACTAGATATTATCTCCTGAGGCAAGGGAAACAAAAACAAAAATAAACAACTGGGACTTAATCAAGATAAAAAGCTTCTGCACAGGGGAGCCTGGGTGGCTCAGTCGTTAAGCGTCTGCCTTCGGCTCAGGTCATGATCCCAGGATCCTGGGATCGAGCCCCGCATCGGGCTCCCCGCTCAGCGGGAAGCCTGCTTCTCCCTCTCCCACTGCCCCCTGCTTGTGTTCCCTCTCTCGCTGTCTCTCTCTCTCTCTGTCAAATAAATAAAATCTTTAAAAAAAAAGCTTCTGCACAGCAAACGAAACTATCAACAAAACTATAAGGCACTGGGGGCACCGGGGTGATTAGTCGGTTGAGCCTCCGACTTGATTTTGGCTCAGGTCGTAATCTTGGGGTCATGGGATCGAGCCCCCACATCAGCTCCAAGCTTGGCAGGAAGTTAGTTTGGGACTCTCTCCCTCTCCCTCTGCCACTCCTCTCTCTCTCTCCCAAATAAATAAATCTTTTAAAAAAAACACTGAAAGGCAACCTTCTAAATGAGAGAAGATATTTGCAAAGACATATCTGATAAAGGGTTAATATCCAAAATATATAAAGAACTTTTAAAACTCAACACCCAAAAAGCAATTAGTCCTGGATGTAGTCTTCTTTAAAAATTTTTTTCAATAGAGGGTGCATGGGTGGCTCAGATGGTTAAGCATCTGCCTTCAGCTGGGGTCATGATCCCGGGGTCCTGGGGATCGAGTCCTGCATCAGGCTCCCTGCTCCTTGGGGATCCTGCTTCTCCCTCTGCCTCTCTCTCTCTCTGTCTCTCATGAATAAATAAATTAAAAATCTTTAAAAATTTTTTTCAATATAGAAGCTACACATGCTCACTAAAGGCAATTTGGAAAGCAGAGAAAGAAAACTGAACCAAAGACCTATTAGTCCATTACAAATACTATTAGTACTTTCAATATATTCCTTTCCCATTTTTTAAATTCTAAGCAAAGAGTTATATTTTTACATAATTTTTACTATTCTACATAAACAAAATTGTATCCTATTTCTGTCTCTACAATAGCATGAGCATATTTCACATTAACCCAAAGTCTTTAAAATTGAAAATTTAAACAAATGCATAAAACTCAGGCAAGTTCTAGTTTTCTTAACTATCCTGCTATTCTGACTCCCTGCTATAAATGATGCTGCAGAAACTCAAAACAATGCACAGAGACAGCAAAACATGTTAATTAAAAATGTACATACTAGTGGCAAAATTTCAGGGCTCAAACCCCAACATCGCCACTTACAATTGCAATAGTGAGAAAATTTTTTAAGCTTTCTGCTCCTCAGTTTCCTTCATTTTAAATGAGAATGAGGGGGCGCCTGGGTGGCTCAGTCAGTTAAGCGTCTGCCTTCGGCTCAGGTCATGATACCAGGGTCCTGGGATCGAGCCCCGCATTGGGCTTCCCCGCTCCGCGGGAAGCCTGCTTCTCCCTCCTCCACTCCCCCTGTTTGTGTTCCCTCTCTCGCTGTGTCTCTCTCTATCAAATAAATAAATATTTTTCAAAAAAAACAAATAAATAAATGAGAATGAGGAGGATGATATACTACCTATCTCATAAGGATCTTGTGAGGATTAGGTAAAGGATTTAGAACAATACTAGCACAGAGTACCCACTCAGTAAGTATTAGCTGTTATCATAATTTCATAATATTCCCTCCTGCCTCCTTCCACTTCCAACTTTTACTTATTCTAGATTATTTCCTTTAAAGTAAATTCTCAGAAGTGTAATTACTGAGCCAATGGGTATAAACAATTTTAGGATTCTTGATAGAATTGCCAAATTGCTCTCTAAAAGAGACTATACAACTAATTTATACTACAATAAGAAATACATGAAACTATCTTAACTAACCTAAGCACTGACTTTTATTTCATTTTTCTTAGTTCCATAAGGTAAAAATTATACCAGTTTTGGTTTAAATTACATTTCTTCTATTACAAACAAGGCAGAGTATTTTACCACCCTGCAAACTACTTATATTTATTCTTTTAAGGATTGCTGGGTGTAGACTTTTCAAGAATCTTTCAAGAACATGGAACATATTTTGTTTGTTTGTTTTATTTATTTATTCATGAGAGTCAGAGAGAGAGATAGAGAGAGGCAGCGGCAGAGGGAGAAGCAGGATCCCTGCCTAGCAGGGAGCCCGATGCGGGACTCGATCCCAGGACTCTGGGATCGTGACCTGAGCCGAAGGCAGACACTTAACCATCTGAGCCACCCAGGCGTCCCGAACATGGAACATATTTTATCTCCAAGATCTTCCATGAATTACTTGAAAGACTCTATCATGGATCAAACAAGAGTATTTTTAAACTGATAATGATTTAGTCTTACGTGTGTACACACACACACACACACACACACACCCACACACCCACTACTTCTCCGGGTTGTGAGCAGGTCAATGCATACATACAGAAGAATGATATTGGGCATAACATGTTTTCAAGTACTTATCCATACAGAGTAGAAGTCAGCTTTATGACTCTCACCAAAGTGCCCTGTGATTTTTCCAAAGATTATTAACTCTCATTTACTCATTGTAACAATATTTTGCAGAGAATACTAATTGCCTCCCAATAGGTATTTTTTACCTTCTTCCCTAATTATCATAACCTTGAATAGCAAGCAAACTAAAATACTACATTTCCAAGCCTCCCTTAGAGCTAAATTTCCCCAGGTAATTAAGTTCTGGTCAATGAGATATAAACAGAAGTTTTGGGTAGAATTCCTAGAAAGCTCCTATAAAAGAACCCAGAATCTCTGATGAAAAAGTGACAGTATCAAACTGGCCCTCAGCTGGCTAACTCGGACTTCTCTTATATGAGAGAGAAGTAAATTTATAGGTTTTTAACCATTTTTTAAAAATGTTCTGCCATATACACCCAAAACATAACCCAAACTTATACACATGACCAAAATGCATTTTTTTAAAGATTTTATTTATTTATTTATTGGAGAGAGAGAGCGAAAGAAAGGGAGCAAGAGAGCACAAGCAGGGGTAGTGGCAGAGGGACAGGGAGAAGCAGGCTCCCTAGTGAGCAGGGAGCCCCATGTAGGGCTCGATCCCAGTACCCTGGATCAGGACTTGAGCCCAAGGCAGACGCCTAAACGACTGAGCCACCCAGGCACCCCCCAAAATGCATTTATATTTAATTCTGGATATCATGATTGATCTTTCCAACACTGTAACAGTACTCAGAAATATGAACTGCTGGGGCGCCTGGGTGGCTCAGTCGTTAAGCATCTGCCTTCAGCTCAGGTCATGGTCCCGGGGTCCTGGGATCAAGCCCCACATCAGGCTCCTTGCTCAGCGGGAAGCCTGCTTCTCCCTCTCCCTCACTTGTGTTCCCTCTCTCTGTCAAATTCAATAAAATCTTAAAAAAAAAAAAAAGAAATGTAAACTGTTTACACTAGTAACAGCATTTGAATTCAGTGAGCACACATTCATTAAACTGCAATAAGAAAAAGGCTGAGAAGTTTCTTGGTTAACAGAAGAACAGTAAGAACAGTATTATTTTATGTGTTTTCATTAAGAAGAAAGATGGAGCAATTAATTGCATTCATTTAATTTATTAATTTTAAGTCTACTGGGTGTCTGGGACTATGCTTACCATCAGGGTAAAATTACAGGAGTGGGTTTTGAGTTCTTGATGAAGAATATAGCTAAGAATTATGTATTTTGGAAACTAGCCCATTATTGGATATATCATTTACAATTATCTTCACCCAGTCAGTCGGTTATCTTTTAGCTTTGTTGGTTGTTTCTTTTGCTGTACAGAAGCTTTTTATTATGATGCAATCCCAATAGTTTATTTTTTGCTTTGGCTGCCCTTGCCTAAGGAGACATATCTAGCAAGATGTCATTATAACCAATGTCAGAGAAATTCTGACGTTGCTTTCTTCTAGTATTTTTATGGATTCGGGTATCATAATAAGTCCTAAATCCATTTTGAGTTTATTTTTGTGTATGATATAAGAGTGGTCCAGTTTCATTCTTTTACATGTAGGTGTTCACTTTTCCCAACACCATATGTTGAAGAGATTGTCTTCATCCCATTACATATTCTTTCTTCCTTTGCCAAAAATTAATTGGCCATGTAATTGTGGGTTTATTTCTGGGCTTTCTATTCTGTTCCATTGGTCTATATATCTGTTTTTGTGCCAGTACCATACTGTTTTGATTCCTACAGCTTTTTAATGTAACTCCAAGTCTGGAATTGTGATACCTCCAGTTTTGTTTTTCTTTTTCAAGATTGCATTGGCTATTCAAGATCATTTGTGGATCCATACAAATTTTAGAACTGTTTGTTTTAGTTCTGTGAAAAATGCTGTTGGTATTTTGATAGGGATTGCATTAAATGTGTAGATTGTTTTGTGTAATATAAACATTTTAACATTTGTCCTTCCTACCCATGAGCATGGAATGTCTTTCCATTTGTTTGTGTCATCTTCAATCTCTTTCATCAATATTTTATAGTTTTCAGAGTACGTCTTTCACCTCTTTAGCTAAGTTCATTCCTATTATTTTTGATGCAATTTTAAATGGGATTGTTTTCTTAATGTCTCTTTCTACTGCTTCATTATTGGTATAAAGAAATGCAAGGTATTGCTATTCATTGACTTTGTATCCTGTGACCTCAATTAATTCATTTATCAATTCTCATAGTTTTTTTTTTTTTTAATTCTCAGTTTTTTGGTGGAGTCTTTAGGGTTTTCTATATATAGCATCATGTCATCTGGAAATAGTGAAGTTTTACTTTTTCCTTACTAATTTGGATGGCATTTATTCCTTTCTCTTGTCCAACTGCTGTGGGAGGGACTTCCAGTACTATGTTGAATAAAAGTGGTGAGAGTAGACATTCTTGTCTTATTCCTGATCTTATGGGGAAAGCTCTCATTCATTCCTTTATGAGTATGATGTTAATTGCAATTTTTCATATAAGGCCTGTATTATGTTGAGGTATGTTCCTTCTAAACCTATTTTGTTGAGGGTTTTTATCATAAATAGATATTATACTTTGTCAAATGCTTTTTCTGAATCTATTAAAAGGATGGTTTTTATCCTTGCGGTTTTTTGTTTTTTTTTAAAAGATTTTATTTATTTATTTGACAGAGAGACACAGCGAGAGAGGGAACACAAGCAGGGGGAGTGGGAGAGGGAGAAGCAGGCCTCCCGCCGAGCAGGGAGCCCGATGCGGGGCTCGATCCCAGGACCCTGGGACCATGACCCGAGCCGAAGGCAGACGCTTAACGACTGAGCCACCCGGGCGCCCCGATCCTCGCGGTTATTGAAGTGATGTATCCCATTGACTGATTTGTGAATATTGAACCACCATTACATCCCGGTAATAAATCCTTCTCAATCATAGTGAATGATTTTTTTAGTGTATCATTAGATTCAGTTTGCTATTTTGTTCAGGATTTTTGTATCTATGTTCACCAGAGATATTGTCCTGTAATTTTCTTTCTGTTGTGTCTTTACTTGGCTTTGGAATCAGGGTAATGCTGGCCTTATAAATGAATTTGGAAGTTTCCCTTCCTCTTCTATCTTTTGGAATAGTTTGAGAAGAATAAGATAACTCTTCTTTCAGTGTTGGTAGGATTCACCTCTGATGCCATCTGGTTTGGGACTTTTGTTTGTTGGGAGTTCTTTTCATTACTGATTCCATTTCATTGATTCCATTTCATCGGTCTGTTCAAATTTTCTATTTTTTCCTATTTCAGTTTTGGGAGGTTATGTTTAGAGGAATTTATCCATTTCTTCTAGGTTGTCCAAATTGTTGGCATATAATTTTCATAATATTCTTTTAGAATCCTTCGTATTTCTGTGGTGTCCTCAGGACCTAGAACCTGCAAAGCATGCAGTCAGGAGACTCAGTGTTGGCAATGTTTGCACTGGTGGTCTAGGGGAGAGGGCCTGCACTACAGGAGTCAGGCAGTCCTTGCTGGAGGGTGGCAGGGCATGGTGTAAGCAAATTAGGTGGTGAATGTGGGTGTCCTGCTGGTTCCAGCAGGTGGCCAAGTGTTTATGCTGGGGGGGAAGGGAGGGAAATGGCCCAGGCCCACTCCTTTGTTCCTGGAGATGTCCCTCAGTGAACTCTGAGATTAGTAAATAACTATTGCTCCCATATGCCCAGGGTTTTTCAAACTGCTGCTTCTATACTGTTTGTGGTGCTGTCTCTTTTAAGGGCTGGGACTCAGCTTCCTACTACCCTCTGAGCTCCCCCAGAGCAGAGAGGGCTGATAGTTAAAGTTTGAGGGTTTAAATCCTGCTGGTTGTAAGAAATTATGAAATCCAATCCCTCTGATTTTCAAAGCCAAATGTTATGGGGATTCACTTTCCCCATGCAGGCTCCCTGGTATGGCAGTCTTTTTCTCACCCTTCTCCAAGGCCACAGCTCCCTCCTTCCAGTGGCCATGGTGTTTAGCTCCCCACTACATCTCTGTCTCCACCCTTCCTACCTCTTCAATGTGGCCTCTTCTCTACATTTATCTGTGGGGTTTGTTCTGCCCATCTTCGGGTCATCTTCTGAGTTATTTACACTGATATGAGTGTTATCTAGTAGTGTCTGTGAGATGAGGAGAGTTTATAGTCCTCCTACACAGCCATCTTCCCCACAAGTCTCAGATCACATGAAATTTGAATAGCTGAGAGTCAGAAGGGGTGAAAGATATAGTTAAAAGCTGTGATAATCACTAGCTGAACTGAACTCTTTCAGTCAGTTCCTAAGCTATAATGTGATAGTAAGCTAATTTTTAAAGCTACATAACTCCTTGGAACTATTCACCTCTACTCAGTTATAAGCCTCTGTAGGGCAGGGACTGACTGTTGTCTTTTATTTCTTTGTCTGATACTAGGCAGAGTTGAATGAATATGAAAATGCTGCAGAAATTTACAACATAAAGTACTGTATTATTTAATCATAATAAATGATAAAAGTTTTGAGCACTTTATATTCTAAATACTTTACATGTATCATGTCAGTCTTCATAATAACTCCATAAGGTAAGTAATATTGTCTCCATTTTATAGAGGGGGAAACCAAGGCCCAAAGAAGTCAACTACATATCCCAAGATCACCTGGACATTAAGTGGCAGAACCAAACTATGAAGGAAAAACACAATCTGGTAGTGGTGTACAATGCTGTTGCCAGCCCTTTGTATGAATTAGAAAGAGCAGTCTCTTTGGGTGAATAGAGCTCTTTGCCAGGGTGCACAGCTTGGCAAGCCAAACAAAGGCTAGATTTTAAACTCTACTCCCCCCTTGCTGTGAATCCTTATAAAGTAAACCACCTGCACAACTCTAAACAGCAGCCCTGATGTAACAGTACAGCAGATGAACTGATAATGGTTCATCCAGTCATTTAGAGCTCTGTTGTCCAATATGGTAGCTACTACCCACATATGGTTATTTAAATTTAATATTCAGTTACTCAGTCTCACTGGTTCATTAGCTACATGTAGGTGGCAGCTACCAGTGCAGATATCATAGAACATTTCCATCATTACAGAAAATTACTTTGAACAGCACAGATGTAGAATATACATGCAGGGGTATTAGAATGTTTATAGATATTAGGCTTGAATTTTCTATTATACATATACTTATATATGATCTATCCCAATCATCTCCATTTACACCTTGCATTCCTAAGATTATTACAAAAAGTATGTGCATAGGACAAGAATTTTTTAATGATACTTCAACCTTATTTTACTGAATTTTCAGTATAGTGTGGATCTGAAGGAATTGGGGGAAGGGAGCAAGAGATATAAAAATTCTTCATAGTACAGAAATAATCATTATTTATAAGAAGACTGAAAAAATTGAGTGGAAGAAAACTACGCATAGAAGAAAGTTTTCTTATAAGTATTGTTACAGCATCAAAACTTTTTAACTTCTTTATATTACTTGCAAGAAAATGTCTTATTAAGGCATCTTAGGCAGACTCTTTAAAACATATTTGGGACATTTTCCTGGACTCTTAAAAGAATATTAGAGAGGAGAACTATGATACGTAAGAAACTTTCACTGCTTTTAATTTAGTGCTCCATAACACCAGAAACATGTAGACAAGTTAGAAGAAGCTCAATAAGGAGAAATAGAATTATTAGAAAAAGATAGGGATTTATGAGAAAATATTAATATATAAATGTATATAGTGAAACCAAGTGATTTTTAAAAGATCATAACTAAATACAAATAAATTAAGAATATAAACTTTAAGTTTTTTTTAATTTTATTTATTTGAGAGAGAGAGAGAAAAAGCAGTGGAGAGGGGCAGAGGGAGAGAGAGAGAAGCAGACTCCCTGCTGAGCAGGAAGGCCAATGAGGCAGGGCTCCATCCCAGGACCCAGAGATCATGACCTGAGTTGAAGGCAGAGGCTTAACCGACTGAGCCACCCAAGCACCCCAGAATATAAACTTTAAAGAAAATATTTAGCAACGATGTAAGGGTGTAACTTGGACAAATCCGATAATAAAAATGAGGCCAAATTTAAGAGAACTTGAAAGAATAGATTTCAGAAAGCACTATTTATTTTCAAGTGTTGAAATAGCCTTTCTTCAGCTGATAAGTGGCAAGAACAGTGCACATTACTTAGCACTGAACTTTTTTTAATTCAAAGTACTAAAAAAAAACTTGGAACAGGAATCTGGTACTGATGATCTAGCATTCTATTTTCTCTTAATTTTGGTTCCCATAATGCCATAATATATCATCTTTTTCTAGAAATGGTTTTTATGACCCTAATAGGATATATCCAAAGAGATAAACTAACAGGTTTCCTCCTAGAAGGAAGTAACATGTGTGCTGATGGAGTTCATTCAGAAAGGAGTTCACACTTACTCCTACTATCCTCTCCAATATCCACCTCCTCATTGAATTCTTTTGACATATTTTTAAATACATATGGTTTAAAATTTTAAAGGGAAAAAATACCAAAGTAAAAGAAAAAAGAATAAACTTGGTAAAAACTAAGAAAAATACGTATACAAGGAATACTTTTCTTAAACATTTAAACCTGTACAGAAGTCTACATGGTAAACTGGGTACATTTGTTTTTTAATAAGTGTTTCGTATCTCAGAGATTCCAAAGATATCAAATGATGTGGTAGTTGCTATAGAAACTATTCTCTTTTAATGAAACTCAGATTAAATAACCGCATAAAACAAATTCAAATTTGAAACGCAATTACTATTCTAAAGCATATTTACATATTTGATTTTATAATGGTTACAGAAAATAAGATAAAATATTAAGAATATCTTTTATGTGTGCAAAACCAATGGCAGTTACAAACTTAATTGTGACTCTACCCTTAAATACAATAGTGTTGGAAATAATGAAATTCTATTTTATAATAAAAACTCATACAAACTCTGTACCATTCTACTGCTACTTGGAAAAGTGCTCATTTGCATGCAGCGAAACATTTCTTGAAATTTATCATTTTGCATAAATGGTATAAATTCAGGGTAAGTATAAAAGATTCTCAAAAGCCTTGTCTATAAGATCAATATTAGGAAAATGGTCAGCAAGTAACCACTGAAATTCCACAGCAGATGATGTGACAGAATGTGCAAGAAAGGGTCTACTTATCTAGTACTTTCTGTTAACCTGCAAAACCAAAATCCAGACTCCCAAGGGTTGCACACGCCTGTCTTACCACTTACCATACTGGAAATATCACAGACTTCGGAATCAAACAAACCAAGCTTCAAATCCCAGCTCTAACATTTACAAACTATGATATTTTGTGAAAGACTTAACCTCTCTAAACCTGTAAAACAAAGATAATACCTGTCTTACAGGATCGATACAAAGATTAATAATATCTTGTGTACAATGTCTAGCATGGTTTCCGCACATATTTGCTGTTCACTGCCTGACAGCTTATATTATTATTGCTATTACTACTACGATAATTACTGTTACTACTGTTGCTGTTCCAAGTGCTATAACAACAAAGCAAAGCCATAGTAACCTTTTCAATTGTTTCTTTTTTTTTTTTTTTAAACACATCTGTACAATCTTCCCAATGGATGCACTGAAATCAGGCAGGGTAAGGGATGCCAACTGTGGCTGTTTAATAGAACTGGCTAGGATCTGGCTGTGGAGCTAACCTGCATGACTACTTCTAAGTAACCCGGTTATCTCACCAACTCCTTCTGTCAGACACATTAGAGGAGACAGGCTTCACTCTGTAAGAGCTCCCCAAAACAGAGACAACTAACAACTAGAAATGCTCATTATTTAATTAATCTTTTCAGTTTGAATTGGAGAATTTTTGTTTATTCATTCTTTCCTCAGACACACCTTCCCTGACCACCTGAGTATAGTATGTAACCTAGAACATAAGAGCTGCCCAAATATTTGTTAAATAACTAAAAAGAAACCTATTAGTACATGAAAGGCACGATATCTTTTGAAGACATGACAATATATAAACATAATACGACAAAGACAACCTTGCTCTTATGTAATAGAGTCTAGTCTAGGAGGTAACTGGGGAGTTAAAATGTTATCTACGTGATACCTATATTAGATAGATATTAACTTTCCTAGTGGAGATGCAGATAAAGTACCATTACAGTTCAATGGAGGGAAACGACCTCTAACAAGGACAATCACTGGGAGGCTCATTCTTCTCATCTTTGGAATTCAAGCAAAACTATCCTCAATTTTGGAAACGCTCAGCCATTTTCTGATTAGATACTGTTTTAAAAACTCAAAATAATACAGTCCTAGATTCACTTAAGCTTATGCTACAAAATGGCATCAGTATCACAGTTTTACAGTGACTTTAAATAGTCTTTCAAACAATAGATGATTCCTATACTACTTTTTTCTTTTAACCATACACATAGTTTAAAAATATGATATACTGCTCCATTCTTCTTCATCCTTGGTCCCAGTCCTCTTTTAACCACTTCAGACAAATCTTCTACACTAGATACTCCATATCTCTAAATAGTATGTATACATTTCAATATCATCAATTTAGGAGCTATATTTAATATCCTTCTGTAAAAGACTAGGCTTTAGTTCACTTAATAGATACATACACCTCTCTTTGCCAATATTTTTTGTAATTATAGGTTACCTTTATAAACTTGTATAATAAACTCACATTTCATATTTCTTATTTTCTTAACACTAGTTTTCTCCTCAACTCTCTTCACTGTCAGATGAAGATATTGTCCCTACTCTTCCCTCATTCTGTCATCTACTTCACTACCTCCTGTATTCCATGAGCTATATATTCAAACTGTCAGAGTTTTTTTGTTTTTGTTTTTGTTTTTGTTTTTTAAAGATTTTATTTATTTATTTGAGACAGAGAGAATGAGAGACAGAGAGCACGAGAGGGAGGAGGGTCAGAGGGAGAAGCAGACTCCCTGCCGAGCAGGGAGCCCAATGCGGGACTCGATCCCGGGACTCCAGGATCATGACCTGAGCCGAAGGCAGTCGCTTAACCAACTGAGCCACCCAGGCGCCCAAACTGTCAGAGTTTTACATTCTTTAACTTTTATCTTATTTTCTGTAAACATAATTATAATTTCTATGCTTTTTCTAAAAGTTGACTATTAATCCATCAACACCATTTGAAACAGCAAAACAGGACCACAGGATATGTTAGGATAGCACTTCCTTTTTTATGGGTCCAATGCCATAAGCCATAGACCATTTGAAGGAGAACATTCTTGACATTATGATAAAACGTGTTCTCTTTTCTCACACTCCATCAATTGTTTAAATTGTATCACATTTTATTTTACTTCATTTTAAAAAAGTATTTGTGATGTGTTTTATTTCTTCCTACTGTTTTTTTTAATAGGCTTCCTGTTTTTTCTTACTGACAAATGAGTAAGTATCTTCAGGAACCTATCGCATGGGAACCCCTTATTCTTCCAAGAATCTTCTCTTTCCACTCTAATCTGGACTGATTCATTCTCTAAGCTTGCTGCTTAGCTATCAATTTCTGATTTTCCTTCACTATGTTCTGGGATTGGATCTACTTTTCTCTTTCATCACATTCTCCTTAATTTTGCTGATATATATACATATATCCTTAAGCAACTTGCTGAGATAGGAAAACTTAAAGATACAAATTCTGACTTCCTATAAGTCTGAACATAACCTTAATCTAACCTTAAATTTACTGAAAATTTGGCTGGACATAGAATTCTAGGTTGGAAATAATTTCTTTCAGAATTTCAAAGGCATTATTCCACTACTTTCTGGTTGAAGATACATAAAAAGAATTTCACTGCAGTGTTGTTTACATTAGGCAAAATTAGAAAAACTAAATGCCCATAAATAGGAAAAAATTAAATAAATTATAATATATCTAGACTATAAACTATTCAGTCATAAAACATGATTAACAGTGTGAAAATATGAGAAGAGAGAGTTAAGATGGCAGAGAACTAGGGGGACCCTAGTTCAAGCTTCGTGCCTTGAACACAGCTAGATAAATACAAAATCATTTTGAACACCAAAAATATCAATCTGAGCACTTAGAGAGCAAAACTGCACAAGTAGAGGAGGCAAAATGCCATAGAATGGCAGGTAGGAGCTCCAGAGAGTTGATTTGGGGGAGAAGAGAACTGCAGAAAAAAAAAAAAAGAAGAAGAGAACTACAGGTGCTGCAAAGGAGAGGAGCCAGAGAGAGACAAAAAAAAAAAAAAAGAGTGAAAGAACACATGTGGGGCTCTACAGGAAAAACTCTTCCCCAAAACTATTGGCTGGAAAAGGAGAGAGGCTGACCCCCGCAAATTTTTTAAGTGGAGAGTGCAAAGACTAGAGCTTTGCAGGTCCACACCATTGCCAGGGTCATGCCTGGTAGGCTTGGCAGTCCTCCAGTGGGTAAGAAGGGTGGAGACCTGGGAGCAGGCAGCATGGTCTAAGGATCCTCTGGGTCACTGGGGGAGAAACAGTTTTCCCTCCTTGGAGTGCACTGGGAGTAGTAGCACAGCCTCTCCAGGGACAAAAAACCTGACAGGTCCACTGAGATGCTCCATTCACTAGCATAGAAACAGAGAGACCAGCTGAAGACAACAAACCTTGGTGCCAGGTTTTGGCTGTGATTTACCACAAACTCTGAACCATGGCACAATCATGCAACCAATTTCCAAGACAAACTGGCAAACTGCAAAAGCACAGCAAACCACTGCCCGCCCCCACCCCACCAGAGGACCAGCGTGGGTCCACACTGCACAGATCTGTTTATTTGGAGTTTTGAAACCCAGCTACATACCTGAGATAAAACACAGGAGTACTATGCTGCCTGGTAGGCAGACATCTCAGATGCAGGCAGGGTAAAGGCAGGGATCTGGCAGAAGCTTGGGACACAAGAGGGGTGATTGTTTGCTCTTCTATGAGGGCTGCTGAAGAGTGGCAGCTGCAAACTTCCCATTCCAGGGATGAGAAAGCTAGTCAATGCCATCTTTTCTGCCCACCCCCCCATCAACACTGACTGACCTCAGTGGGCAAAACACCACTACCGAGTGTAGGCTGGAGCCACTTACACCAAGCACTGCCCCCCTGTGCCCTGCAGGAGCATCCCCACTAGGGCAAGTCCACCTGAGATTCAACCCACCTCAGCGGTAGCAATTTCTTACTAGACACATCTCCAGATCGCTTCTTGGGCTTTTGGCTAAGATCAAGTATAGACACATCACCAGAGGCAAGAGAAGCAAAAGTGAAAATGAGCTATTGGGACTTCATCAAGATAAAAAAAACTTGTGCACAGCAAGGGAAACAATCAACAAAACTAAAAGGCAACCTTCTAAATGGGAGAACATATTTGCCAATGACATATCTGATAAAGGATTAGTATCCAAAATCTGTAAAGAACTTACCCAACTCAACACCAAAAAAACAAATAATCCAGTTAACAAGTGGGCAGAAGAGGGGTGCCTGGGTGGCTCAGTCAGTTAAGTGTCCCACTCTTCATTTCAGCTCAGAGTTCATGATCTCAGGGTCATGAGATCGAGCTCCACGTGGGCTCCATGCTCAGCGTGGAATCTGCGTGGGATTCTCTCCCTCTCCTTATGCTCCTACCCCCACTCATACTCTCTCTCTTTCTCTAAAATAAATAAAATCTTAAGAAAAAAAAGTAGAGATTTTTCCAAAGAAGATATCCAGATGCTTACAGACACATGAAGAGATGCTCAACATCACTCATAATCAGTGAAATACAAATCAAAACCACAATGAGATACCACCTCACACCTGTCAGGATGGCTAAAATCAACAACACAATAAACAACATATGTTGGTGAGGATGCTGAGAAAGGGAAACCCTCTTGCACTGTTGGTGGGAATGTAAACTGTTCCAACTACTCAGGAAACAGTTTGAAGTTTCCTCAAAAAGTTAAAAGTAGAACTACCCTATGATCCAGCCAATTGCACTAGTAAGTATTTACCCAAAGGACAGAAACATAACAGATTGGAAGAGATACACACACCCTAATGTTTATGACAGCACTGTCAACAATAGCCAAATTATGGAAAGAGCCCAAATGTCCACTGACTGATGAATGGATAAAGAAGATGTAGAATACATATACAATGGAATATTACTCATCCATCAAAGAAATAGAAATCTTGCCATTTGCATCAACATGGATGAAGCTAGAGAGTATTTTGCTAAGTGAAATAAGTCAGACACAAAAAGACAAATACCATATGATTTCACTCATATGTGGAATTTAAGAAACAAAACAAACGAGCAAGGCGGGGGAGGAGAGAGAGAGAGAGGCAAACCAGTTAACCACAGAGAACAAACTAACGGTTACCAGAGGGGAAGTGGGGGGCGGATGGATTAACTAAGTGATCGGGATTAAGGAACACAATTGTGATGAGCACCGTGTGTTGTACGGAAGTGTTGAATCACTATATTGTAAATCTGAAACTAATAGTATACTATATGTCAGCTAACTGGAATTTGAATAAAAACTTTAAGAAAAATACACAACTGTAAAAAGACTTTTATTTTTTTGTTGTTGTTTTTTAAGTAGGCTTCACGCCCAGCATGGAGCCCAATCTAGGGCTTGAACTCACAACCCTGAGATCAAGACCTGAGCTGAGATCAAGAGTCAGACACTTAGGGCGCCTGGGTGGCTCAGTTGGTTAAGCGACTGCCTTCGGCTCAGGTCATGATCCTGGAGTCCCTGGATGGAGTCCCGCATCGGGCTCCCTGCTCGGCAGGGAGCCTGCTTCTCCCTCTCCCACTCCCCCCTGCTTGTGTTCCCTCTCTCGCTGTGTCTTTCTCTGTCAAATAAATAAATAAAATCTTTAAAAAAAAAAAAAAAGAGTCAGACACTTAACCAACTGACCCACACGAGTGTCCAGTAAAAACACTTAAAATAAAATCTAGAATTCTTTATAGTTTGCTTACAGGTGCCTTTAATTCTCACTCACCTTTGAAAAAGCAAACTTACAAAATGTAGACAATGCTTTATGTGAATACATATTCATATGTTTCAAAGTGTGTCTATATCACTTTTTATCATATACTCCTTTAACTGACTTTTCCAATTAACTGACCAACTATTGATTCTGATTGTGCCAATAGAGGGATTTTACTCTATTTCCATTTTAAAATATTTTGTTTTTATATAATATATATATTTATATTTGTATGACAATTTGTATGACTGAGTTCATATCATAGTTCCACCAATGACAAGCTAGATGACAATATACTTATCATCTCTGTGCCTTAGTTTCCTCATAAAGTTAATATTAGCATTTACTTTATAGAGTTGTGCCAGACAGATAAATTATGCTCTTGTAATTAGGTAAGCCTCTAGAACAGTTTCCTAATTCAGCCTATGAACAACCTAATGCCATAATTATAAATAAATCCAGGAAATGAATTCTATCCCTTCCCTCTTCTATTTTATACTCCTTACCAGGAAGTTCCTTCCTAATGCCTTCCTTAAATTTACCCTTTTATAATTTAAAGTCATTTTCTCAATTCTATTTTAAACACAAAGCTCACTGGATTTGACAAGGACTCCAGAGACGAACTCTTGATGTCAAAGGTACTGGTTAAATGTTTAGTGAACTTCATCACTGCAGTTAAAATAGTATTTTGTGTATACTTTAATATTCCTCAATATGATAGTGGGTTTTTTTGTTTTTGGGTTTTTTTTTAGAGAGGGAGAGAGGAAAGAGAGAGCACAAGCAAGGGTGGGGGAGGGACAAAGGGAGGGAGAGACCCTAAGATCAAGACCTGAGCCAAAATCAAGAGTTGGAAGCTTAACCGAATGAGTCACTCAGGCGCCCCTATGATAATTTTTTAAAGAAAAAATAAAATAAAAACAGTAAATGGTAATAGGATATGTACAAAATTAAACAGTATCTCAAAATGTTTTCAAACATAAAAAAAGATTAAATAGTATCTCAACACTACATAAAACTTAGTAAAATTATAATTTACTAATACTTGAACACCTACTTTGATTATGAGTATTTTTTCAATTTTTTCATATTTATAAAAACTCATATAGAAAATATTTTTAAATGATGTAATATAGCCATAGATCAGTTATATGTATTTGGGCTTGCAGTATATACCTTACCCTCACTCCCAGTCCTTGAATCACAAGGGTTATTCCAAAGCAAAAGAACAGATGAAGTTCAAATACTTCTGAAATCATAAAAAATGTACTTCTGAATAGATTGACAGTGCTTTTACCTTTAAATGTAAGTAGATATCAAATTCTGAATGAGCATTACCATGACTCTCAGAAAATCATTTTTTAGAAGACTTGATGAGACTATAAATCTCATTGCAAATAAATACTAGCAGTGTATCAACAAGACTCCAATGCCATCTTTACTAAAATTTGAAAGTCATATATAAATGATCAAAGGATTAGACAGAAAATTCCTAAATCAGATAATGTCACTCCATCACTGAGCACTCATTTAATATAAGAAAATACACGTAAGAAGCAAACATTACTGCATAAATTAACAATGTAAAAATCACATTCTATACTTTCAAGGGATTTGTAATCAATCATAAACAACCCATGTATTTGTCATTAATGATGAAAGTTTATTTGTAATAATGCACAAATGTTTTGGGTGATGAAAATATTAAATGATAAAAAATTTTCTGTTTTGTTTTGTTCTGTACTGCCCAAAAAATAAGAACATTGCAAACTTTCTACCAACCTCTACCAAAGAATGAGAATAAAGTCACTGCAAACTTCCAAGCTAAAGAGACCCTGATGGTCATCTAAATAATTTATCAATCATAGATATGAAATAACTTGACCAAGTTAGTAACATAAGTAAGTCCTCTTGTTAAACATGGTGTGTTGAATACTGATATTTAACAACACAGCTCCCTTCTGAAAACTTCACTGAAATGATAGGAATGAGAGAAATTAAAAATTATATAAACCCAAAGGGAGACAAGAAAAGAAAGTGATGGCAACAACATTTTGGAAATTTAAAAGCTAACAGAAAAATGGCAACTAAAAAGAACAAAGAAAGTGCAAACCTATGGTGGCAATAGGACAAAGCCCAGAAGCAGGTTGATTCTGACTGTAGAAGCCGAGAATCGCACTGAAAATGGAAGTACAGATGAAGCTAAAAGCAGGAGGACTGGTTGAGACTGTATAAGCAAAATGTACTCTTCAGAACACCAACACAACATGGAAACTGCCCTTTCTCCCATCCTGGCAAAACACCAGAGATTTACTTTCTAGAAGTTTTAAAACATTTGCCAGGATATATTACACAAGCCCAAAACCTCAGTAGTTTGGTACAATGAAAGTTTATTCTTATTCAGATGGACAACACTTTAGGGCAGTTATCCTCCACATGCTGGCCATCTCAACACGTGGTTCCCATGACTGAATTGGTAGGAATGAGTCTCACACCCGTAATTAAATGCTTCTGCTCAGGACGATCACCTCTACTTCCTTTTCATGGGCCAAAAGATATCACACGGACACATCTAACCTCAAAGAAAAGAGAACTAAAAATATTTGTGGGAAGCATTAATATTTGCGACATTGGACTCTGGAACTAAAATTACCAGGTAGAGCTAAACGTGGGAAAACCTTACTAAAATTAAGAAGATTAATTGAAAGTCTATGTACTAAGTTGTAAGTTTCCAAGCCCCCTTACCTCATTTACAACAAGAATTCTTGCAACCCGGTTTTTTTCCCCACAAGGCAGAAAATTAAAGGATCTCTTACTGGGAAAAATTACTAGTCAAAGAGAAACAATCTATGGATACTTACAGTAGGGCATCCCCCAGAGAATGACCCAGCCTATTCACCCTCTCTTCAGTCAATAAGCTTTACAAACACAAAAGTTCTAATCAGCTTTTTAGTGTCTCACTTTTAAATATGGGAGTATAGCTGGAGACCACAAATGGACATTTTTGTAAAGTCCCTAACAGGAAAACAAAGATAAAAATAAATAAAAATGAGAAAAAAGAATGTGGAGAAATAAAAACTATGAAAAGAACCTTTTTTATACATATAAGCGTATATACATATAAGCATATATACAAAGCATATATATACATATACATATATACATATAAGCATATACACATATACATACATATATATGTATACACTTATACATATAAGCATATATACATATAAGCATATATACACACATATACATATACATTGGTTTGAGGAATGGATTTGCTGTTCTGTAAATGAGAGATATAAGAATGCTTACATATCATGAGGAAAGAGCTAATAGATAGGGGCCTTTCAGCACATCCTTTGGCAATTCACATGTCTGCTGCTCAGCTTTTCATAAATGATTGCTTGGTTAATACAGTATCAATTCTTACCTATAAATGTTCAGCTCTTTGAATGAACGACCCTTGATCTTTGATACTTCCTTGATTCATTTAATAAGAACAATTCCGTTTATACATATTTTAGAATACTTTAAAATCAACTATGCTGTTGATCCTTACAAATACTATTTTCTCTATTTATAGATGAGTATCTGAGGTTTAAAGAAGAGAATTAATTTGCCCCAAACTAGTAGATAGCAAGGTTCTTCTGGGAAAAAAAGGAGAGGAAGAAAGGGAGGGAGGTAGAGAGGGAAGAAGGAAGGGAAAGGGGGAGAGGGGGACAAAGAGAGGGAGAGAGGGACAGAGAGAGGGAGAGGGGGGAAGGGAGGGGGGGAAGGGAGAGAGGGAGAGAGAGAGAAAGAGAAAGATTTCTCCTGGGCGCCTGGGTGGCTCAGTTGGTTAAGCGACTGCCTTCGGCTCAGG